>NC_057812.1:666689358-666881882 GCF_018294505.1 Triticum aestivum
GGTCAGTGGACCGAGGGGGTTAAGTGGGGTGGCCGGCTGGGCCTGGTGGGTTGGCCCAGTGGGGTTGATGGCCTGCTGGGCCGGAGCCCCGGGGGGTTCTTTTCTTGTTGTTAGTTTTCTTTTCTGTTTTGTCTTTGTTTCCTATTGTTTTATTTTTTTGTAAAATATATATACTTGGCATCTAATTTAGTAATTCAATTTAGGCCATTGTCACAAAAAGTCAAGTCCTCGAATAATTTAGTTTGACATTTATTAATTACAAAAGGTATTTAAATAACTATTTATGCGGCTGTTTTATTCATCTGATAGTATTTAAACATTTTATAAAAGTGGGGTTTCTTCACCACAATTATCTATGCAATATTTGGTTCACTCCGAACATTTTAGTTTTAATATTTGAAAACTTTCATTGTTTGCCTATTTTTGAATTTGAATTTGAATCGGTTTCGAACTAACTCGAGATTAGCAACTATAAACGAGGTGACGTGGCACCATTAGCAGAGGATCACTGTAGCTTAATTACCCGGGCGTCACATTAATGCAATCTTATGAAGAAAAGCTTGAATTAGAAGTATTTATCCCTAGAAAACTTCATGATGAGTGGGAACCTACTATTAAAATTAAGATTAAAGACCATGAATGCTATGCTTTATGTAATTTGGGTGCTACTGTTTCCATGATTCCTAAAACTTTGTGTGATTTGCTAGGTTTCCGTGAATTTGTTGATTGTTCTTTCAACTTGATTCTTGCGGATTCCACCATTAAAAAACCTATGGGAAGAATTAATGATGTTATTATTGTTGCAAATAGGAATTATGTGCCCGTAGATTTCATTGTCCTTGATATATATTGCAATCCTTCATGTCCTATTATTCTTGGTAGACCTTTCCTTAGAACGATTGGTGCAGTTATTGATATGAAAGAAGGGAATATTAGATTCCAATTTCCATTAAGGAAAGGCATGGAACACTTTCCTAGAAATTAAATTAAATTACCTTATGAATCTATTATGAGAGCCACTTATGGATTGTATACCAAAGATGACAATACCTAGATCTATCCTTGCTTTTATGCCTAGCTAGGGGCGTTAAACGATAGCTCTTGTTGGAGGCAACCCAATTTTATTTTTGTTTCTTGAATTTTGATTATGTTTAGTAATAAATAATTCATCTATCATCTGTATAGATGTGGTTTTATGCTTTTAATTAGTGTTTGTGCCAAGTAGAACCTTTGGGAAGACTTGGGGCAAGTCTTTGCGATCTTGCTGTAAAAAACAGACACTTTAGCGCTCACAAGATTTGCTGCTATTTTTTTACTGGAAAGTGCTATTTAGTTAATTATTTTTGCAGATGATTAATAGAGAAATTCCTCACGTCCATCAATTTATTTTATAATTTTTGGGGTTCCATAAGTGCTCTAAATGTACAGATTACTACAGATTGTTCTGTTTTTGACATGTTCTGTTTATCGTGTGTTGTTTGCTTATTTTGATGAATCTATGGCTAGTAATAGAGTTTATGAACCATAAAAAAATTGGAATAAAGTAGGTTTAACACCAATTTAAATAAAGAAAAAGTTCATTACAATACCTTGAAGTGGTGGTTTGTTTTCTTTTACTAAAGGAGGTCACGAGATTTCTTTTAAGTTTTGTGTTGTGAAGTTTTCAAGTTTTGGGTAAAGATTTGATGGATTATGGAACAAGGAGTGGCAAGAGCCTAAGCTTTGGGATGCCCAAGGCACCCCAAGGTAAATACAAGGACACCAAAAAGCCTAAGCTTGGGGATACCCTGGAAGGCATCCCCTCTTTTGTCTTCGTTCTTGAGTAACTTTACTTGGAGCTATATTTTTATTCACCACATGATATGTGTTTTGCTTGGAGCGTCTTGTATGATTTGAGTCTTTGCTTTTTATTTTACCACAATCATCCTTGCTGTACACACCTTTTTAGAGAGACACACAAGAATCGGAATGTATTAGAATACTCTATGTGCTTCACTTATATCTTTTGAGCTATATAGTTTTTGCTCTAGTGCTTCACTTATATCTTTTAGAGCACGGTGGTGGTTTCATTTTATATAAATAATTGATCTCTCATGATTCACTATATTATTTTGAGAGTCCTTTAGAACAGCATGGTAATTTGCTTTTAGGAATAATAAAAACTTTCATATAAGTGCATTGAATACTATGAGAAGTTTGATACTTGATAATTGTTTTGAGATATGGAGATGGTGATATTAGAGTCATGCTAGTTGAGTAGTTGTGAATTTGAGAAATACTTGTGTTGAAGTTTGTGATTCCCGTAGCATGCACGTATGGTGAACCGTTATGTAATGAAGTCGGAGCATGATTTATTTATTGATTGCCTCCCTTATGAGAGGCGGTCGGGGACGAGCGGTGGTATTTTCCTACCAATCTATCCCCCTAGGAGCATGTGCGTAGTACTTTGTTTCGATAACTAATAGATTTTTGCAATAAGTATGTGAGTTCTTTATGACAACCAAAAGACTAAGCTTGGGGATGCCCAAGGCACGCCAAGGTAATATTCAAGACAACCAAAAGACTAAGCTTGGGGATGCCCCGGAAGGCATCCCCTCTTTCGTCTTCGTCCATGAGTAACTTTAATTGGAGCTATATTTTTATTCACCACATGATATGTGTTTTGCTTGGAGCGTCTTGCATGATTTGAGTCTTTGCTTTTTAGTTTACCACAATCATCCTTTCTGTACACAACTTTTGGGAGAGACACACATGAATTGGAATTTATTAGAATACTCTCTGTGCTTCACTTATATCTTTTGAGTTGGATAATTTTTGCTCTAGTGCTTTGCTTATATCTTTTAGAGCACGGCGGTGGTCCTATTTTATAGAAATAATTGATCTCTCATGCTTCACTTATATTATTTTGGGAGTCCTTTAGAACAGCATGGTAATTTGCTTTCGTTATAAATTTTAAATACTAAAGAGAAGTTGGATGCTTGCTAGTTGTTTTGAGATATAAAGGTGGTAATATTAGAGGTGTGCTAGTTGAGTAATTGTGAAATCAAGAAATACTTGTGTTGAAGTTTGAAAGTCCCGTAGCATGCACGATGGTAAACGTTGTGTGACAAATTTGAAGCATGGGGTGTTCTTCGATTGCTTTCCTTATGAGTGGCGGTCGGGGACGAGCGATGGTCTTTTCCTACCAATCTACCCCCCTAGGAGCATGCCTATAGTGCTTGGTTTTGATGACTTGTAGATTTTTGCAATAAGTATGTGAGTTCTTTATGACTAATGTCAAGTCCATGGATTATACACACTCTCACCCTTCCATCATTGCTAGCCTCTTCGGTACCGTGCATTGCCCTTTCTCACCTTGAGAGTTGGTGCAAACTTTGCCGGTGCATCCAAACCCTGTGATATGATACGCTCTATGACACATAAGCCTCCTTATATATTTCTCAAAACAGCCACCGTACCTACCTACTATGGCATTTCCATAGCCATTCGGAGATATATTTCCATGCAACTTTCCATCGTTCCATTTATTATGACACGCATCATCATTGTCATATTGCTTTGCATGATCATGTAGTTGACATCGTATTTGTGGCAAAGCCACCATGCTTATTTTTTTCATACATGTCACTCTTGATTCATCGCAATCCCGATACACCGCCGGAGGCATTCACATAGAGTCATATTTTGTTCTAAGTATCGAGTTGTAATTCTTGAGTTGTAAGTAAATAAAAGTGTGATGATCATCATTAGAGCATTGTCCCATGAGAGGAAAGGATGATGGAGACTATGATTCCCCCACAAGTCGGGATGATACTGTGGTCTAAAAAAAGAGGCCATACAAAAAAGAGAAGAAGGCCCAAAAAAAAGGAAGAAAAAAATGAGAGAAAAAGAGAGAAGGGACAATGTTACTATCCTTTTCCACACTTGTGCTTCAAAGTAGCACCATGATCTTCATGATAGAGAGTCTCTTATTTTGTCACTTTCATATACTAGTGGGAATTTTTCATTATAGAACTTGGCTTGTATATTCCAATGATGGGCTTCCTCAAATGCCCTAGGTCTTCGTGAGCAAGCGAGTTGGATGCACACCCACTTAGTTCCTTTGATGAGCTTTCATATATTTATAGCTCTAGTGCATCCGTTGGATGGCAATCCCTACTCCTTGCATTGACATCAATCGGTGGGCATCTCCATAGCCCATTGATTAGGCACGTCAATGTGAGACTTTCTCCCTTTTTGTCTTCTGACACAACCTCAATCATTATATTCTATTCCACCCATAGTGCTATGTCCAAGGCTCGCGCTCATATATTGTGTAAAAGTTGAAAGACTTTGAAAAGGCTAAGTATGAAACAATTGCTTGGCTTGTCATCGGGGTTGTGCATGATGAGAGCATTTTGTGTGACGAAAATGAAGCATGGCCAAACTATATGATTTTCTAGGGATAAGCTTTCTTTGGCTATGGTATTTGAATAAGACATAATTTCTTGGTTAGCATACTTGAAGTATTACTATTTTTATGTCAACAATAAATTTTTACCTTGAATCTTTCGGATCTGAACATTCATGCCACAATAGAGAAAATTACATTGAAGAATTTGCTAGAGCATTCCTCATCAAAAATTCTGTTTTTATCATTTACCTACTCGAGGACGAGTAGGAATAAAGCTTGGGGATGCTTGATACATCTCCAATGTATCTATAAATTTTTATTGTTCCATGCTAGTATATATTCTGTTTTGGATGTTTAATGGGCTTTATTTTACACTTTTATATTATTTTCGGGACTAACCTATTAACCCAATGCCCAGTGCAAATTGCTGTTTTTTTTGCCTATTTCAGTGTTTCACAGAAAAGGAATATCAAACGGAATCCAAACGGAATGAAACCTTCGGGAGAGTTATTTTTGGAACAAACGTGATCCAGAGGACTTGGAGTGGACGTCAAGAAACAAACGAGGAGTCCACGAGGCAGGGGGGCGCACCTACCCTCTGGGCATGCCCTCCCCCTCGTGGCTCAATTGACCTACTTCTTCCTCCTAAATATACTCATATACCCAGAAAACATACAGGGGCACCACGAAACCCTATTTCCACCACCGCAACCTTCTGTACCCAAGAGATCCCATCTTGGGGCCTTTTCCGGAGCTCCGCCGGAGGGGGCATCGATCACAGAGGGCCTCTACATCAACTCCATGGCCCCTCCGATGATGTGTGAGTAGTTTACTTCAGACCTTCGGGTCCATAGTTATTAGCTAGATGGCTTCTTCTCTCTCTTTGGTTCTCAATACAAAGTTCTCCTCAATCTTCTTGGAGATCTATTCGATGTAACTCTTTTTGCGGTGTGTTCGTCGAGATTCTATGAATTGTGGGTTTATGATCAAGTTTATCTATGAACAATATTTGATTCTCCTCTGAAATCTTTTATGTACGATTGGTTATCTTTGCAAGTCTCTTTGAATTATCAGTTTGGTTTGGCCTACTAGATTGATCTTTCTTGCAATGGGAGAAGTGCTTAGATTTGGGTTCAATCTTCGGGTGCCCGATCCCAGTGACAGAAAGGGAAACGACACGTATTGTATTGTTGCCATCGAGGATAAAAAGATGGGGTATATATCATATTGCTTGAGTTTATCCCTCTACATCATGTCATCTTACCTAATGCGTTACTCTGTTCTTATGAACTTAATAATCTAGATGCATGTTGGATAGCGGTCGATGTGTGGAGTAACAGTAGTAGATGTAGGCAGGAGTCAGTCTACTTGTCACGGACGTGATGCCTATATACACGATCATGCCTAGATATTCTCATAATTATTCGCTTTTCTATCAATTGCTCGACAGTAATTTGTTCACCCACCGTAATACTTGTGCTATCTTGAGAGAAGCCACTAGTGAAACCTATGGCCCCCGGTTCTATTCTCCATTATATTAATCTCATGTCAACAAGTTATTTCTAGTACCGTTTATTTTGCAATCTTTACTTTTACTATTTATCATAAAAATACGAAAAATATTATCTTATCATCTTTATCAGATGTCACTCTCATAAGTGACCGTGAAGGGATTGACAACCCCTTTATCACGTTGGTTGCGATGTTCTTATTTGTTTGTGTAGGTACGAGGGACTTGCGTGTGGCCTCCTACTGGATTGATACCTTGGTTCTCAAAAACTGAGGGAAATACTTACGCTACTTTGCTGCATCACCCTTTCCTCTTCAAGGGAAAACCAACGAAGTGCTCAAGAGGTAGCACGACCCAGGGGCTTAACGGGCGCAGGGTGCGGGTGGGTGCCGCCCGAACTGGCGCGGGTGAGGTCGTTACTGGTGCTGGGCACCTAGCCCATTTGGGCGTACGCCCAGGCCACCAGGGGGGCGCCGGCCACAGCAGGGCACGGCGAGGCCGACCTTCGGAGGTGGTAGTGGCAAGGCCACGGCTGGGCAGCACCGGCGCACGGGAGAAGAGGCGGGGGGCTGTGGCGGTGTGTAGCGAGGAGCGGGCGGCAAGCTGCGTCGGTGCGCGGGGCTGCAGCAGCAATGGCAAGGGGCGGCGCGGCGAGCAGCAGGGCGGGAGCGCCGCGGGGCGATGCATTACGGCAGGCGAAGCGGAGGGTGGTGCGAGCAGCAGCAGGGACATGCGGGCGCGCTGAGCTGCTGCGTGTCTAGGGGTGAGGCTGTGGACACGCTCGGGAGTCGGCGGCTGCCGGAGAGCACACGTGAAGGTGATAGCAGGTACTGTGGGAGGTAGCAATTTAGTGGTGATACGTATCCATCATATCTACTTTTCCAAACACTTTTTCCCTTGTTTTGGACTCTAACTTGCATGATTTTAATGGAACTAACCTGGACTGACGCTGTTTTCAGCAGAATTGCCATGGTGTTATTTATGTTCAGAACCAAAAGTTCTTGGAATGACCTGAAACTTCACGGAGACTATTTTTGGATATAATAAAAAATACTGGCAAAAGATCAAGACCAGGGGGCCCACACCGTAGCCACGAGGGTGGGGGGCGCGCCCCCTACCTCATGGGCCCCTTGGAGCTCCACCGACCTCAACTCCAACTCCATATATTCGTGTTTGGAGAGAGAAAAATCAGGGAGAAAGATTCATCGCGTTTTACGTTACGGAGCCGCCACCAAGCCCTAAACTCTCTCGGGAGGGCTGATCTAGAGTCCGTTCGAGGCTCCGGAGAGGGGAATCCGTCGCCATCATCATCATTAACCATCCTCCATCACCAATTTCATGATTCTCACCGCCCTGCGTGAGTAATTCCATCATAGGCTTGCTGGACGGTGATGGGTTGGATGAGATTTATCAAGTAATCGAGTTAGTTTTGTTAGGGTTTGATCCCTAGTATCCACTATGTTCTGAGATTGATGTTGCTATGACTTTGCTATGCTTAATGCTTGTCACTAGGGCCCGAGTGCCATGATTTCAGATCTGAACCTATTATGTTTTCATGAATATTTGTGAGTTCTTGATCCTATCTTGCAAGTCTATAGTCACCTACTATGTGTTATGATCCGGCAACCCCGAAGTGACAATAATCGGGACCACTTCCGGTGATGACCGTAGTTTGAGGAGTTCATATATTCACTATGTGTTACTGCTTTGGTCGGTACTCTATTAAAAGGAGGCCTTAAAATCCCTTAGTTTCCACTAGGAACCCTCTGCCACGGGAGGGTAGGACAAAAGATGGCATGCAAGTTCTTTTCCATAAGCACGTATGACTATATTCGGAATACATGCTTACATTTCATTGATGAATTGGAGCTAGTTCTGTGTCACCCTAGGTTATGACTGTTACATGATCGATCACATCCGGCATAATTCTCTATCACCGATCCATTGCCTACGAGCTTTCCATATATTGTTCTTCGCTTATTTACTTTTCCGTTGCTATTGTTATCATAACTACAAAACACCAAAAATATTACTTTTGCTATCGTTACCTTTTGTTACCGTTACCACTACTGTCATATTACTTTGGTACTAAACACTTTGCTGCAGATATTAAGTTTCCAGGTGTGGTTGAATTGCCAACTCAGCTGCTAATACTTGAGAATATTCTTTGGCTCCCCTTGTGTCGAATCAATAAATTTGGGTTGAATACTCTACCCTCGAAAACTATTGTGATCCCCTATACTTGTGGATTATCAAGACTATTTTCTGGCGTCGTTGCCGGGGAGCATAGCTCTATTCTTTGAGTCACTTGGGTTTTATATCTACTTATCATTATGAAGAACTTGAGAGATCCAAAAACCAAGATTTATCCCTCAACTACGAGGGGAGGTAAGGAACTACCATCTAGCTCTGCACTTGATTCACCTTCTGTTTTGAGTAAGCTTGCGACGCCTAAACCTGCTTCTTCTATTGATTCTGATATGTCGCATATTATTGATGATGCCACTTCTGATATGCATGATACTTATGATGAAACTACTTCTATGCTTGATACTACTGCGCCACTCGGTGAATTTCTTGATGAACAACTCGCTAGGGCTAGAGAGAATGAAATTATTGAAACTGATAATACTGATGAAAGTGATTATGAAGGTTCTCCTAATAAATATGAATTACCTGTTGTGCCTGAGGGCTATGTTATGGATGAAGAAACTAAAAGAGACTTTCTTGCATGCAATGATAGAAGTGATCTTAAGAAATTATTAGCTAAGCTTAAACAAAAAACTCGAAATCCTAGAATGAAATATGATCCTGCTTATGCTACTTCACCTATCTTTGTTACTGATAAGGATTGTGAATTCTTTATTGATCCTGATATAATTACTTTGGTTGAATCTGATCCTTTTTATGGCTATGAATCTGAAACTATTGTGGCATATCTTACTAAATTAAATGATATAGCTACCCTGTTCACTAATGATGAGAGAACTCGCTACTTTTATATCCTTAAGATATTCCCGTTCTCATTAAAGGGTGATGCTAATATATGGTTTAATTTTCATGATCCTGGTTGTGTGCGTAGTCCCCAGGATATGATTTATTACTTCTCTGCTAAATATTTCCCTGCTCATAAGAAACAAGCTTCCTTAAGGGATACATATAATTTTGTGCAAATTGAAGAAGAGAGATTCCCCCACAAGCTTGGGGGAGGCTTCTCCAATTACTTAATGCTTTGTCTGGTCACCCTCTTAAGAAAAATGAAATACTTGATATCTTTTATAATGGACTAACAGATGCTTCCAGAGATTACCTGGATAGTTGTGCTGGTTCTGTTTACAGGGAAAGAACACCGGATGAAGCTGAAATTCTATTGAATAATATGTTGACAAATGAAAATAAGTGCACACTTCCTGAGCCAACTCCCGAGCCTATTCCTAAACCAACTCCGAAGAAAAGGGGTGTTCTATTTCTTAGTCCCGAAGATATGCAAGAGGTAAAAAATCCATGAAAGAAAATGGTATTAAAGCTGAAGATGTTAAGGATTTACCTCCTATTGAAGAAATACATGGTCTTAATTTACCGCCTGTTGAAGAAATATACGGTTTTAATCCATCACCTATTGAATAAACACATGGACTTGATAACCCGACACAGGTAGTAAAGGTAAATTATCTCTATAGATATGATAAAGCTAAAATCCCATTTACTAAGTTTGCTAGCCCATGCTTAGATATTTTGATAAATTTATGGTTAAGCAAGAAGACTTCAATGCTTATTTTGGTAGAGAATTAAAACGCAGTGCTGATATGCTTGAACACTTGGGTGATTATATGGCTAATGTGAAAGATGAATTTAACTTATTAGTAAACATGCTTCTATGGTTAACACTCAAGTAGAACAAGTACTTAAAAGCTCAAAATGATTTTTTCAATGAACTGAATAGTAAGAATAAGGACTATGCTGTTAGAGTGGCTACTAGAACTGGTAAAATGACTCAGGAACCTTTTTATCCTGAAGGTCACCCTAAGAAAATTGAGAAAGATTCTCAGAGAAATAATATAGATGCACCTAGTCCTTCTAAAAGGAAGAAAAAGAAAAATGATAGGACTTTGCATGCTTCTAGTGAACCTATTGCTGAAACACCTGAGAATCCAAATGATATTTCTATTTCTTATGCTGAAACACAATCTGGTAATGAACATGAAACTAGTGATAATGTAAATGATAATGTTCATGTTGATGCTCAACCTAGTAATGATAACAATATAGAAATTGAACCTGCTGTTGATCTTGATAACCCACAATCAAAGAATCAACACTATGATAAGAAAGACTTTGTTGCTAGGAAACACGGTAAGGAAAAAATAGCCTTGGGTTCAGAAACCCATGCCAACCATCCAAGAAAAAGGATGATGAGGATTTTAGCGCTTTGCTGAAATGATTAGACCTATCTTTTTGCGTATGCGTTTGACTGATATGCTCAAAATGAATCCTTATGCTAAGTATATGAAAGATATTTTTACTAATAAAAGAAAGATACCAGAAGCTGAAATTTCCACCATGCTTGCTAATTATACTTCTAAAGGTGGAATACCAAAGAAACTTGGAGATCCAGGAGTGCCCACTATACCATGCTCCATTAAAAGAAACTATGTTAAAACTGCTTTTTGTGATCTTGGAGCCGGTGTTAGTGTTATGCCTCTCTCTTTATATTGTAGACTTGATTTGAATAAGTTGACACCTACTGACATATCTTTGCAAATGGCTGATAAATCAGCTGCTATACCTGTCGGTATTTGTCAGGATGTGCCTGTTGTGGGTGCTAAAGTTACTATTTTAACGGACTTTGTTATTCTTGATATTCCCGAGGACGATAGTATGTCTATTATTCTTGGAAGACCCTTTTTGAATACTACAGGAGCTATTATTGATTGCACCAAAGGCAATGTCACTTTTCATGTTAATGGTAATGAGCATATGGTACACTTTCCGAGGAAACAACCTCAAGTTCATAGTATTAATTCTATTGGAAAAGTTCCATCAATTATTTTTGGAGGTTTTGAATTTCCTCTTCCTACTGTCAAGAAGAAATATGATATTCTAATTTTTGGGGATGTGCATATCCCCGTTGAGGTAACATAGTGTTATTCGAAATTTCTCCGGATCCATGTTATTCGGAATGAGTTTGTTAGCAAGACTTGATCAACCTTGTTAATAGATTCCTTTTGATGATCATGAGATGTATGAAGTTTGAAAACACAACTCTATGTACCCTCTTTCTACTTTTTGTTATTTATATTAAATAAAGCAAAAATAGTAATTTCTGTCTGTTTTTTTATTATCCGTGCAATATAAAAATACCCCGAAAATAAAAGTTCTCCAAATGTCCTGAAATTTAAATATGATTTTTTCTGGAATATTTGAGAATATTTGGCACTGAGAACACAGCAGGGGGGCATCCACCTGGCCACGAGGGTGGAGGGTGCGCCCTACCCCCTGGGCGCGCCCCCTCCCTCGTGGGCCCACGGTGGCCCTCCTCCACTTATTCTTGCACCCACACACTCCTTCTTCTTCCCACAAACACCAATATCCAGCTCAAGCATGAGTTCTAGCTCATTTTGCTGCGATTTTTGATCTCCTTGCTCAAAGCACCTCTTACAAGACTGCTTTGGGGGATTGTTCCTTGGTATGTGACTCCTCTAATGGTCCAATTAGTTTATGTTCTAGTGCTTTATTCATTGCATATTTTTGCTGCTTAGGTGACCCTGTTCTTGAGCTTGCATGTCAAATTTATGTGGTTCCAAGTAGTTTTGATGCATGATATAGGCTCTAGGCACCTGTAGGAGTAGTTGCTATCAATTTTGTTGAGTTTGGTTCACTTTTATTTGAAGTTACTAAAAATTTCAGAATTTTTCAAAAAATAATGAAGCGATTTTTGAGGGGCTCATCGAGCCGAAGCTCGAAGGAAAAGCAAAATGAAGAAGCAAAGAGGCCCAAATATAATATGCCTCGCATCACGAAGGTTCGGCCGTGTGAATGGCCTTGTGATGATTTCTTGAGAGTAGCCGGGATTTATGATGATTTCTATGAATTGGCTGAGAATGCAGATCTCACCGCCTTCCTCCACGACCAGCGCGAACAGTATCTCTTACTCACCAATATCTTTGTGCAAAACTTTCATTTCTATGCTAGGATCTCACCACCTACGGTGGAGTTTTATTTATATGATGACCATAAGGAGATGTCACTTTGTGATTTTTGTTGGGTTTGTTTGATCCCTTACAAGGGAATCATAGAGGAACCACATCGCGGCAATGTGGATGGGTTTATTGATACCATCACTATAGGGGAAACGAGGAAGGTTTCCGATGCACGAACTACTAGCATACACTTTCCTGTTCTACGTTACTTTGCGATATTAACTAGTAGATGCTTAACTGGGGGCGAAAACTGTGGAAACCTGAGTGCCCCTGGTATTGTTATTTTGTGCCACGCCTTATTTCGTGATGATACATTCAGCATGGGTGCTATTATTGCAAAGCGGTTAAATCTTAACCATACTAAGGGCCCTGTCTTTGGAGGCATCTTCGCCTCGCGCCTAGCTGCACATTTTAACATACCTATTAGGCATTATGAGAAGGAAGAAAAATTGCTGCCTCCTATTTATTTAGATTATAAGAGTATGGAAAATGAGCTCAACTACAAATTGTTCTTTGATAAACATCATCCTGAGACTATTACCCTGCCTGTTCCTTCCTTGTTTGATTTATCTGCAGGCAAGTACCTTGTTCCGTTGGAGGCTATTCACGCCTACCGGAACCCTACATCAGCCACAGAGCCAGAGTCAGAACCACAAGTTGATCCTCCACGACAGTCTAATTACCAGTGGGATCCGGAGATGATTGCCAACCAGTGGCAATCAAAGTCTTCTTCTTCGCAGTACAACCCCAACTATTACTATGGATATCCTCCATGCCAACTGTGGCCATAGACCAACTTAGGCCAAAAGCCTAAGCTTGGGGGAGTACGTATTTCTCACCGACATTACATTCATGTTCACACACTCATTGCTAAATGTCGGTGCTCATACTTTTTCATTGTAATATCCATGCTAGTTTATTTTATCTTTTTATGCTTTCTTCTTGTGTGTTTAATAAACATTAAGAAAAACAAAAAAAATAGTTGTAGATTTTAGCTAGTTTTAATTTGCATGCTTGTAATAGTAATTAAAAAGAAAACATAAAAAGATTTCATGTTCATCTTTTTGCTTGTTGGGAGCTTTCCCGTGTAAATAGTTATATTTATTTTCTTTTCTTGGTGGGTCAATAGGAGAAGACCATGATTAAATTGTTGAAGTGGCTCTTATATGCATTATCGTTGATCTGACAAAAGAGCCCATATTGCCTTGTCTTCTCCTGTTTATTGAATGCTTGCAGATTCCAGCTTAGTCCAATGCACGTGCACTATTATTATTATCCACATCGTTTGGTCGTGCAAGTGAAAGGCAATTATGATGATATATGATGAACTGACAGAGATGGGAGAAGCTGGTATGAACTCGACCTCTCTTGTTTCTGTAAATATGATTAGTTCATCATTCCTGAATCAGCCTATTATGAATAAACATGTTTGCGATGACAATTAGAGATCATAGTTTCTTATCCCATGCTTAATTAGCTAGGAGCTTATAATGGTTTACCTTGCGTGCCAACATGCTGTTAAAATGGTTGTGATGTGGTATGATAGGGTGGTATCCTCTTTTGAACGATTCGAGTGGCTTGACTTGGCACATGTTCACGCATGTAGTTGAAACAAAATCAACATAGCCTCTACGATATTTATGTTCACGGTGCATTATATCCTACTGATGCTTGCATTCGGTGTTGATTAATTTTAATACATGTTCATGACTGTGGTCGCTCTCTAGTTGGTCGCTTCCTAGTCTTTTTCTAGCCTTCACCTGTACTAAGCGGGAATACTGCTTGTGCATCCAATCCCATAAACCCCAAAGTTATTCCATATGAGTCCACCATACCTACCTATATACGGTATCTACCTGCCGTTCCAAGTAAATTTGTATGTGCCAAACTCTAAACCTTCAAATAAATATCTTGTTTTGTATGCTCGAATAGCTCATGTATCAACTAGGGTTGTCCGTATCTTCCATGTTAGGCGGGTTATTCTCAAGAGGAGTGGACTCCGCTCCTCACTCACGACAAAGTGGCTGGTCACCGGGATGCCCAGTCCCATGCTTCATGCAAATCAAATCAAAATAATTGCAAACAAAACTCCCCCTGGGACTCTTGTTAGTTGGAGGCACTCGTTGTTTCGAGCAAGCCATGGATTGATGCTTGTTGGTGGAGGGGGAGTATAAACTTTACAATTCTGTTTGGGAACCGCCTATAATGTGTGTAGCATGGAAGATATCGCCATCTCTTGGTTGTTATGTTGACAATGAAAGTATACTGCTCAAAATGTTATTCATCTCTATTTCAAAACCGAGCTCTGGCACCTCTACAAATCCATGCTTCCCTCTGCGAAGGGCCTATCTATTTACTTTTATGTTGAGTCATCCTCCTCTTATTAAAAAGCACCAGTTGGAGAGCACCACTGTCATTTGCATTCATTACTGTTAGTTTACATTGAGTATGACTTGACTGCATCTCTTTTACCATGAATTACAATGTCTGGTCAGTCCTTGATCTTTACAGGTGCTCTGCATTTATGTTTTGCGGTCTCAGAAAGGGCTAGCGAGATACCATCTTGTTATATCATATTATGATTGTTTTGAGAAAGTGTTGTCACCCGAGATTTATTATTATTGCTCGCTAGTCGATTATGCCATTGATATGAGTAAACATGAGACCAAAGCGTTATTGTTAATATGGTTAGTTTATAATCTTTGCTGAAAACTTGAATGCTGGCTTTACATATTTACAACAACAAGAGCAAACAGAGTTTGTGAAAGTTTTCTTAATCACTTTCAGTTTGTCAACTGAATTGCTTGAGGACAAGCAAAGGTTTAAAATTGGGGGAGTTGATATGTCTCCGTCGTATCTACTTTTCCAAACACTTTTGCCCTTGATTTGGACTCTAACTTGCATGATTTGAATGGAACTAACCCGGACTGACGCTGTTTTCAACAGAATTGCCATGGTGTTATTTACGTGCAGAAACATAAGTTCTCAGAACGACTTGAAACTTCACAGAGACTATTTTGGAAATAATAAAAATACTGGCAAAAGATCAAGACCAGGGGGCTCACACCCTAGCCATGAGGGTGGGGGCGCGCCTGCCCCCCCTGGGCGCCCTCCCTACCTCGTGGGCCCCATGGAGCTCCTCTGACCTCAACTCCAACTCTATATATTCGTGTTCGGAGAGAAAAAATCAGGGAGAAAGATTCATCGCGTTTTACGATACGAAGCCGCCGCCAAGCCCTAAACTCTCTCGGGAGGGCTGATCTAGAGTCCGTTCGGGGACCCGGAGAGGGGAATCCGTCGCCATCGTCATCATCAACCATCCTCCATCACCAATTTCATGATGCTCACCGTCGTGCATGAGTAATTGCATCATAGGCTTGCTGGACGGTGATGGGTTGGATGAGATTTATCATGTAATCGAGTTAGTTTTGTTAGGGTTTGATCCCTAGTATCCACTATGTCCTGAGATTGATGTTGCTATGACTTTGCTATGCTTAATGCTTGTCACTAGGGCCCGAGTGCCATGATTTCAGATCTGAACCTATTATGTTTTCATGAATATATGTGAGTTCTTGATCCTATCTTGCAAGTCTATAGTCACCTACTATGTGTTATGATCTGGCAACCCCAAAGTGACAATAATCGGGACCACTTCCGGTGATGACCGTAGTTTGAGGAGTTCATGTATTCACTATGTGTTAATGCTTTGGTCCGTTACTCTATTAAAAGGAGGCCTTAATATCCCTTCCTTTCCACTAGGACCCCGCTGCCACGGGAGAGTAGGACAAAAGATGTCATGCAAGATCTTTTCCATAAGCATGTATGACTATATTCAGAATACATGCCTACATTACATTGATGAATTGGATCTAGTTCTGTGTCACCCTAAGTTATGACTGTTACATGATCGATCGCATCCGGCATAATTCTATATCACCGATCCATTGCCTACGAGCTTTCCATATATTGTTCTTCGCTTGTTTACTTTTCTGTTGCTATTGTTATCATAACTACAAAACACCAAAAATATTACTTTTGCTAACGTTACATTTTGCTACCGTTACCACTACTATCATATTACTTTTCTACTAAACACTTTGCTGCAGATATTAAGTTTCCAGGTGTGGTTGAATTGACAACTCAGCTGCTAATACTTGAGAATATTCTTTGGCTCCCCTTATGTCGAATCCATAAATTTGGGTTGAATACTCTTCCCTCGAAAACTGTTGCGATCCCCTATACTTGTGGGTCATCAAGTGGCGGCGGGCGGGGCCAGCGGAGGATGGCGTCGCGGGAGGAAGAAGGGGCCGGGGCGCGGTGAGCGCGGTGCTGGCGCATTTATGGGGCGGAGGTCAGGGACGCGCAAGCGCAAGCGGGAGCAGAGCTCTCGGCGCATGGTGGAACAGAGGTGTATGGCAATGAATTCGAAGGGGCAAGTTGGGGGATGGTGGAGGAGCTCACTTTGAGCCTATAGATGAACTAGGTAGGCTCGGGGAGGCTCTAGCGAGGCGAATCGTAGTCGAGCGCTGCAATGCCCGAGGATGATGACGACTACGATCCAGCGACGCGACGGGGATGGGCTCGATCTGGTCCTTGTAAATAAAGAAGCAAGCAATGGAGGTTCTTCTGGATGTGGTAAGTCGACGTGGGGTTGAGGTTGGTCATGGCTGCGAGGTGGCCACGGCGGCATTCTAGCCCAATCCCGATTGGATCGGGTGAGAGGGAGAGTGGGGGCAGGAGTGGGGGAGGGAAATGGGGTGTCGGTGGCTAGGGTTTCGGCACCAGGGGTTTAATGGAGTGTGGATGGGCCAGCCTAACATGTGGATGGGCCGAGGCCCGGCGGGAGGGGGGCCTTTTGGCCTTTTATTTATTTATTTTTTACCCTTTTGTTTTATTTATTTTAGAGCATTGTAGTATTTTCTAAACATGTGTTTTTTTCTCTATAATTACCTATGATTTATCCGACACCTTTAGAACATTCTAGTTTCAAGGTTTGAAAATGTTTGTCATTTGCATTTACTTCAAATTTGAATTTGGATCGGTTCTCAACTAACGCGAGATTACCAACAGGGATCGTGGTGACGTGGCATCATTAGCAGGGTATTACTGTAGCTTAAGTATCCAGGCGTCACAACATTGCAACTGATTGGACATGCCTAGATGCTCCTCATATTGCCCTCATATACGGGATGTCTATGAGGGCTTGTGAATAGCTTGGATATATGAGGACAACATGAAGGATCCTTTCAGTCAGCTTTTTCCTTCTCTCTCCTATCTGCCTAGTAATCGTGGCATCTGCCCAATCGGATTGAGGGGACTGGATGTAGACGCTTAGACCTCATGGCGGCGAAAGCTATGGGTAGAGGCATGGCACCATGGAAGGACCAAAGCCGATGGAGGTGAACCTCCTGGTGGCATCCAAGAGGCCCGGTTGCGGCTCGTGGTGGCGGTGGCATCGCACGACCGTCCCACATTGTTGCGTTGGTTCATCCTCAGGATAGCTGATGCTTGAGACCTCAAGGTCTAGATTCGTTGACCTGATAAGTTGCATGGAAACAATCCAACCAATTAGATCTTATATCTGGTCTCTGACTCTCCGCATATACCTCTATGATACGACCGCGCCCTGCTACTTAGGGCATCTACAACCGACCTTCTCAAGTGCCCTCTATACAACCATGTCAGCATCCATATGGTGAGTACACAATTTCTTGACTAGCTCTCCACCTTTTTGACTCGGGCCATTGAAGTGAGACCACATACGAAAACAATGAGTATATGATCCATGCCGTTAGCCGTTCCTTTCATCAAGCTGCTTTTCTTCGCCGACAGCCTGCTTTAGCTATCAACAAAGAGTTTTCCATCAGACCTGACCAGAACCTGTCAGCAACGAGCCCTTTATCTATGCACTCTTTCCCAGCTGATTCGTGAGAGCTTAGCGACATTAAAGGCTTGGTCGTCAGTTTATGGCCCATTTTTTCTGAGAGGAGACTGGAGTTGTTAGCTGTGCTGTTGTGGAGTCCTTGCATGTTTTGGCTTTGGTGTCAGCGGGGGGTGGTTGTGTGAGCCCCATGGAGCTCTTATTCCATGTGGAACCCGTGGAATTGTCTTTATAATGCCCACATGGGCCGGCCCATGAAGCACTCGCTCTCTTAGCTCGGCTCCCTACTCCGTGGGCTCGCTTAGTTTTTTCCTGCTTGCTCCACTTCTAGCTCAGAAGTGCTATCATATTTTTTTATTTGAAGAAGTTCACTAAATCAAAAGAAATTCATGTGTTTGAAAATAATCTGGAATTTGAAATGTTGTGAATGAAAAAACACACATAAAAATGTCTGTGAATTTAAAAAATATTCACGGATTTCAAAAACTGTTCACGAATTTGAAAAAGGTTTGTCAATTTTAAAATATTCACATAAACTTAAAATATTCATGAACTTTAAAAATATTTATGAACTTTGAAAATGTTCACTGAGTTCAAAAAATTGTCCATTCTAAGAAATTTAGTATTTTAAATGTTTCCATGCATTACCATGTGAGAAAAGAAAATAAAAAATTGGAAAAATCAAAGAAAAACTTTTTACTCCTCATTTGCACGTGTCTGCAGCCCTTCCCCTCATATCTGAACCCCCAAATCCATGCAATCTCGTGCAACATAGATAACATGATGTACTTCGTCCATCATAGCAAAGTAGGCCATAATACGGAGTTAAAACATGACATAGCAAAGTAGGACATATCATAGGGGAGTTCATCATCATACATGACAACGGGCTACCAAAAATAGGCTTGTTCTACTAGTAAACAGGGCTACGACATTCGCCCACGCCGTTGTTGCTCTTGCCCATGTCCTTCTCCTGTTGTTGTGATGGTAACGCTCGAAAATGCCCTAGGGGTCAAGATGGATCTGCTCGGCTTCGGAGATTGAGGTGCCAGATGCGGCACCGGTCTCCTTCTCCTCCTCCTCTTTGGGGGCAGGCCAACAAGGGCACGGAAGGCCCGGATGAGCTTCATCGCGATGGCATGCACCACCTGGGCTTGCCGCTTCGCAAGGATTCGAGCATATGCGTCATGAACGACCTTGTCATCTATGGCCTTATCCGACGTGATTGTCGGATTTCGGGTTCCGGCAGACCCTTGAGGTTCGAACACTGGGGTGCGCGCGGAGATCTCTCCCCTACCGATCTACGTCCGATCCTCTCATCCGAACTAAGATGAAAATGATGGACAACACAAGAGACACGAGGTTTATACTGGTTCGGGCCACCGTTGTGGTGTAATACCCTACTCCAGTGTGTGGTGCGGTGGATTGCCTCTGGGGCTGATTATGGATAGTACAAGGGAAGAACAACCTCGCGAGGGGTGTTCTTGAGGTGATGCGGTGTGTTCTACTTAGTCTCTGCTGGGTTCTTCTTTTTATCTTCTAGGGTTCTACCAGATCTCTCGCCGTTGTCCCTCTACTCTGTGGTGGCTAGCTCTATTTATAGAGGCCCTGAGCCTCTCCCCGAATAATTGAGCGGGAAGGGCGCCAACAATTGGCCATTTTGAAGGGGAACATCTAGTACAAGTTATCCTGACCAAAGGTGGTCTTCGTCTGCCAAAAGCACTGGTGATGACGCCGTCTTGGGCTCCATGGTGACCTCCATCCAGCCGTCCGGCTGGTCTTGGTCTCGTTGCACCGGAATGGTAACCTTTGCCTGATGCCTTGGTATGTGCTTGCCCCCTTTGCACCAAAGGGGAAACAAGGACCCGCCCGGCGCCCGCCTGGCGCCCGCCTGGCCTTGATCATCATGGCTTGCGTCATGGGATCCTCGCAAGGTACCCTTGCATTGATCTCTCCGCCTCCTCGCAAGCCTGCCTGATGAGGCCGCTCTTGAGAAAGCTTCCTGTCGTCCGCCGCACGAGGCTTGGCCCCTCGCGAGGGTCTTGAGCTTGCGCTGATGAAGATAGGCTGCGCTGGGCCCCCACCTGAGCCACGCTGTAGGCTGCAGGCAGGCAAGTCTGGGGACCCCCGTTCCCAGAACGCCGACAATAGCCCCCGGGCACAAGGCGCGCGTGGGCTTGGCTTAGCAAAGAAGCGAAGGGGCAAGCACGAAGCGCCGCGGGCCCTAACAGCCTGCGGCCTTGGGAGCCGCGTGGCGGTTGATTGGACGTGGGCGTCTGCACTTCCCACGACGCCTCGGCAACTGCACGACTTGACAAGTTCCTGCATGCAGAGATATGGGTCATGATTACCTGTGGTCATGGTGCTCGGCGGTTGGCCTTCCCCGGCTATAAGTACGGGGCTGCGTGAGCTCCGCCAGTTCACCCCTTTCCGTTAATCCTCCTCTTCTTCTTCCTCATCCTTGCTTCCTCTTGCACCAATGGCACCGATCCGCCGGTTTTCAACTGAGGAGAAGGGAAAGGCCCCCAGAGAGGGTCCTGACCCCCTCCCGCCGAAGAAGCGGCCAATCCTCTTTCGCCGGGACGAAGGCGCCTAGCAGGAGGTGTCGAGGCCGTTGTACGAGCGGCCGCCGCCTGGGTTTCCTCTGCCCTTGTACGCCCGCGTCGTAGGCCCCAGGGTGGAGGGCGCCGAGCAAAACCGATAGCGTCGCCACCAACGCCGGCGAGTCACAGTGGTGCGCGTCGTCCCCCCTGGAGTCCACGCGGAGCGCTCCTTTCGCGAGCTTGTGCTCCACGCCGCCATGCCTCCAACTTCGTGGATCCACCTTCCTCCCTCCTTCGCCTTCGAGATGCCTCCGAGCGGGGCCCTAGAGCTCTGGCTGCAGCACGCCGACTGTGGCACCCCTGCAACCGGAGCGGAGGTCGCGGTCATCGCTCCGGGCAAGGTCTTCATGACCCGGGGCTGGGGTGAGATTGCCCGGGTCTGTCGCGTGGACGGCGTCTTGGTGATCCATCTTGAATACGATGGCGCCTCCTTGATGTTCTTCAAGGTCTTTGATGCAGAAGGACGCCGGCTGGAATGCTGCCCTAAGGGAAGCGGCAGGGGTGATGAACTGGCGAGGACTAGCCCCGCCCGTTGGTCCTCCTACAGCTCCTCAGGCAGCAGCGGAGGGACTGAGGGATTCAGCGGCTCCCCCGAGCTCCTCGCGACCCCGGAGACGAGCGACGACAGCTACGAGCCTCCGAGCCGCCGACGCCACTGATCTGGATGGGATTGGAACCGTCACTAGGCAGCCCGCTGTTGATGATGGCGTCGCTTGGGGAGGTGCTAGCAAGTAGCGTCCCTTAGGGTTAGCACCTTTTGTTCCCTGTGAGGAATTAAAGCAACATCCTGCGGGGGCATGTCAGGCGTCTGTCGTGCCGTTTGTAAATACTATATCCTTAATATGAATTGGCGTGAGGTGTCCGTTCTGTTCCGGCTAAGCTCCCCCTTTCTATCCTCACGAGGACTTGGCGCTCTATGCTGACAGGTCCCAGTCCCCAGGCAAGCTTCAGCCGTCGCTGGTATGCCAGGTCGCGATGCCGTGGTCAAGGCCAGGAGGTGAGCGGCCCGAGGTCCGGTAAGAGCCCCCGAGTCGCGATGCTCGGGAGGTCCCCTTTAGCGCTCAAGCAATCCTTGCTGGGCGAGAAAGGAATGTGGCGTCGCCGTGACAGAGTTGCACTGGGTGGGGATTTAGCACTGCGTTGGTCTAGCTCTTGCAAGGGTGCGACTTATCTTGTGCGTCTGACGTAGTTCCTCGGAGAGGCGCTCGGCCCGAGAGGCGGTGGCCGAGGTACTGCTGGGTAAGGCCCTCGCGAGCTTCTTCCCACTCCCCCACACTTTCCTTAGAACTCTACGTCCTCAGGTACCGGCCCTCGAGCGAGCTCAGCCGCCGCTGGTATGGCAGGTTGCGATGTCGTGGGTCACGGCCAGGGGTGAGGGCTGGAGAGCCAGTAGGAGCCCATGAGTTGCGATGCTTAGGTACCCCCCTTTAACGTGCAAGCGGTCCGTGCCGAAGAGTGGGAGAGAGAGCTCACGATGCCCCCAACGTTGCTCCTGGAGTAGGTCCTGCACACCAATCATGAGGAGAAAGAAGGCATGTCGTTACGGTCGCCGGCCAACCTATGGTCACTCCGAGGGAGCGGTCAAGGCACTGAGGGCCTAGTGAGGTGGCGCCGTGCGGGGCTGCCGCAGCCAGAGCTCGACCACTCAGGTTTATCAACGCTGTAGGGACGGACCCGTGCGCACGCACCGTGCCAGAGTGAGCGGCTCTTCAGATAGGCGTCGATCGAGCATGTGATTAGGTCAGGTATGTTAAGCACATAGGAAATCCAATTTCAAACAAGTGCAGGTAAAAGCAACCGCCGTTGGGTCAGGCCCGAGCGGCGTGGGGATGATGCAGCCCGAGGGGCGCCCCCAACAAGGTAAATAAAGAGCATAACCAAAATGGATACATGCCGCGGGGACAGACCCGCGTGGCCTGGGAATGGTGCAGCCCTGTGGGCGCTCCCAGCTGAAAGTAGAACTCTGAAAGATGCCACCTGGTGTTGTTGAAGATGAAGTGATGCTGAGGAAGTGAGCGATGCACGGTGAAGACGTCGGCCCTCATGAGCCCCCAGGCCCAGGGGCCTCGGGAGGCTCCGGTTGCACGTGGAGGTCTTCGGGGACCATCGCCACCTCCGCCAGGACCGCGCGGTGCCTGACCTCCTGAGCCTCCAGAATGCTCCTCAATAGGCGCTGATGTGCGGCGACCGCGCCCGGCAGGCCGAAGGGCATGCGAACGTAGCTGTGAGGTGGTCCCTCGCAGCGCCCAACGGCCGAAGGCCATAGGCGCTCCTGGGACGCAACTCGGTTGAGCCCTGGTACGTCGACGCAGAAGAGCAGTCCTCCATCCTCGCCTGGGTGTGGGGCCATGGCAGGTAAGCGGTGGCTGCCGCGCGTGACTCTGGACTCTTGTAGCTCATGGGTGTTCCATGCGATGAACTCTTGAGGGTTTGGTGTCCTTTGACTTGTACCTTCCTAAGGGAAGCATGCTTGAAAGCACTCCTCCAAGTGGTGCCCGAGCGCCTCCCCCGCGACCGTGGCAAGGTCGGCGGCCCTCCAAGAGAGAGCCCCCAAGCCCTTCCTGAGGAGGGCGCCGGGCGCGCCTTCCTATGCGTGAGAGGGTGGCACTCCCTGATCGGGCGCGAATCCTGACGCAATACCTCCGGAGGTGCCTGCCTCCTTGTGGCTCGGGCCAGGTGAGGTCTTCTTCTTCTTGAGGGTCGCCTCGGGAGGCCTCCCGCTCCCGTGATCTGGGTCTTCGATTGCTGCGGCTTGGAACGCATGCTCAAGCGAGCACACTGCATCCCTTTCTTCACAGGGTATGGTGATGACTCCACCACTTCCTGGCATCTTGAGGACATTGTAACCATGGTGAGACACTGCCATAAACTTGGCTAGGGCTGGGTACCCGAGGATGGCATTGTACGGCAGGCGGATGTGAGCGACGTCGAAGTCGATGAGCTCAGTGCGGTAGTTGTTGCGTTGCCCGAAGGTGACCGGAAGGCGAACCTGCCCAATTGGACCAGTGGAACCATCGGTGACTCCTGATAAAGGCTTGGTCGGCTGAAGCTGGTCGTACGGCACTTGGAGATTGTCGAACGTCTCGACGGACAGGACGTTGAGTCCCGCCCTGCCATCGATGAGGGTCCTGGTGACCTACACGTTGCTGATCACAGGGGAGTAAAGCATCGGGAGGACTCCGGCCGTTGCTGCATACTTGAGCTGGTCTGCGGAACTGAACGTGATCGCGCACGAAGACCACCTGAGAGGGCGTGTGGCCTCAAGCTTGGGAAAGACTGCATTCACCTCGCGAGCAAACTGCTTGAAGATGCATTGTGAGGCTGGGGCCTGGGCGCCACCCAAGATGCAAGCAATTGCAAGTGGCTCTTGGAAGCCCCCAGCCCCATCGTCTTGGTGTGGGTCTTCATTCCCGCTTGGTGGAGGCGGCAGAGGAGGGAGGCCTGCATTGCCGTGCCGGTGGCCCTCACGAGGCTGGTCCCTCCAGCCTCCCTCGCGAGGCTGGTCCTGCCAGCGGTCCTCGCGAGGGAGGTCACACCATCCCTGGTGAAGGCCACGGTCTTCCCATCGTCCCCCACCTCTTCCTCCTCCTCGGCCATAGCCCCTGTCATTGCGCTCTAGGCATCGGCCGATTCGCCCATCTCGCACGGCTCTGAGCTCTTGACATTCGCTGGTGTTGTGGGTGTGGAGGTCATGGTACACGCAATACCGTCCGCCCTTGGATGACTCAGGCTGATCCCTGCCTCGCTTGGTGTCCGGTTCCGCTGCTAGCACGGCAGCCCCCTTGCGCTTCACGTCTTTGGCCTTGAGCTTCTTTTCTTCCGGGTCGGCTGCCGGGAGCTCGAGAAGGAAGAGGCGCCCTTCCTCAGCCCTGGCACACTTGGTCGCCAAGTTGAACAGCTCCAGGGATGTGCTCAGGTCTTCATGGATTGCTAGCTCTTCCTTCATCTTGACGTCGCGCACGCCGTCGGAGAAGGCTGAGATGATAGCTTCTTCAGTTACCTTGGGGATCTTGAGGTGAGTGTAGTTGAAGCGCTGGATGTACTTCTGCAGGGTTTCTCCTGGCTGTTGCTTGATGCGGCACAGGTCGCTCACGGCCGGGGGCCGGTCGCGAGTGCCCTGGAAGTTGGCGATGAAGCGGGTGCGTATCTCGCTCCAGGAGGAGATCGTGCCGGGAGCTAGGTTCAGGAGCCAGGTGCGGGCGCCGTCCTTAAGCGCCATGGGGAACCAATTTGCCATGACCTTTTCGTCTCCATTGGCGGCTACGATGCCCAGCTCATAGAGCTGCAGGAACTCTGCGGGGTCCGCTGTGCCATCGTAGCAGGAAGGGAGGTCAGGCTTGAACTTGCCTAGCCATGTGACGCTGCGCAGCTTGGGGGTGAAGGCGAGGCAGCCCGCCGTGGCCACCGGTGCCCTTTGCTAGTGCTGGCCTTGTTCTTGCGGGTCACCATGCGCCGCCACTGGGAGCAGCACGGGTCTCGTCGTGGAGGCGCCGCGGCGTGATCTTGGCGTGCCGGTGCTGGGAGCGCGCGAGCACCTTCCCGGGGATGTGGGATCTCTTGGCAGCTCCCTTCTTGCTGCGTAGGCGCCGGACGTGGAGGGTCCCGCCCTAGGGCTGCGCGCCTTGAAGCCAAGGCACCTTCTTGGGGAGGAGGCGGCGGAGGCGCCTCCTGATCCTCGCCCCCTGTACGGGACGACGGAGGGCGAAGCAGCGAGAGGGGCCGCAAGGGGGAGCCCCCCGCGGCACTGACGAGCTCGGTGATGCGGGCGAGCCAGTCCTCATAGAGGTCGTCGACGGGACGATAGTGCAGGATCTCTCGCGCCAAGAGCAATGAGGCGTGCGCATCCATGGGTGCGCGACGGGCGTGGGACGACGAGCCAGCTGGAGTCAGCGACGGGGTGGCGGTGCGGCCATCCCGCCGCATCGAAGGATGCTGGGACGAGGCCTGCTGCTCGCTCCCCACGGGGACGGTGGCGGCGTTGGCGGCGAGCAACGGGGAACGACGATGGGGGCCGCCGATGGGTGCCGTCTGGGCGATGCGAGTGGCGCGAGCAGCCCGGCGCTCGGCGCGAGCCCGACGAGCGTCAACCATGGACACGACGGAAGATCACACGCGAACAACGGAAGAAAGATTCCAGCACAACCCTACCAGGCGCGCCAAATGTCGGATTTCGGATTCCGGCAGACCCTTGAGGTTCGAACACTGGGGTGTGCACGGAGATCTCTCCCCTACCGATCTACGTCTGATCCTCTCGTGCGAACTAAGATGAAAATGATAGACAACACAAGAGACACGAGGTTTATACTGGTTCGGGCCACCGTTGTGGTGTAATACCCTACTCCAGTGTGTGGTGTGGTGGATTGCCTCTGGGGCTGATGATGGACAGTACAAGGGAAGAACAGCCTCGCGAGGGGTGTTCTTGAGCTGATGCGGTGTGTTCTACTTAGTCTCTGTTGGGTTCTTCTTTTTCTCTCCTAGGGTTCTACCAGATCTCTTGCCGTCGTCCCTCTACTCTGTGGTGGCTAGCTCTATTTATAGAGGCCCTGGGCCTCTCCCCGAATAATTGAGTGGGAAGGGCGCCAACAATTGGCCATTTTGAAGGGGAACATCTAGTACAAGTTATCCTGACCAAAGGTGGTCTTCGGCTGCCAAAAGCACTGGTGATGACGCCGTCTTGGGCTCCACGGTGACCTCCATCCAGCCGTCCGACTGGTCCTTGTCTCGTTGCACCGGAATGGTAACCTTTGCCTGATGCCTTGGCCTGTGCTTGCCCCCTTTGCACCAAAGGGGAAACAAGGACCCTGCGCAGGCCGGCGCCCGCCTGGCCTTGATCGTCATGGCTTCCGTCATGGGATCCTCGCGAGGTACCCTTGCATTGACCTCTCCGCCTCCTCGCGAGCCTGCCTGATGAGGCCGCTCTTGAGGAAGCTTCCTGTCGTCCGCCCCATGAGGCTTGGCCCCTCGCGAGGGTCTTGAGCTTGGGCTGATGATGATGGGCCACGCTGGGCCCCCACCTGAGCCACGCCACAGGCCGCAGGCTGGCAAGTCTGGGGACCCCCGTTCCCAGAACGCCGACAGTGATCTGGTGCAACTCGCCCTCCGTGTCGCAGCGTGCCTGGGCCCTTTCATGGTGGGCATGTCTGGCCTCGATCTCAGCTTTGCCATGACATCTGGGGCATCCGAAGCATCCATGGTCGTGCGCACTACCTGTGTTGACCTTGGACTTGGAGCCCAACGTTAGCGGTAGAAGGACTTAGTGTTGGGCTTCCTCGGACACCGCGGGTTGTCCTTGGTGGTGCGCATGTACCTCTAGCACCACTCGCTGGTTCCAGATTCAAAGTGGACACGTGCCCTGTTCCACTGATAGACGGATTGCCGCCGCCGAGTCCATGCCCACTGACTCTTACGGTACGCATGTGTGCCTGACACTCGAATTGGTGTGCGCCTACTGCTCTGACGCCTGAGCTAGGCTATCCTTGCAAGATCGACGATGAGCCAGCCAGACGGCCATCTCATCCTCTTTTGAGTAGGTTACGAGGTCCCATTCGATGGATCTAGAGTTGCCGGACTCAGATCTGTTGCCCGCAGCCGATGGTCCCCGGAGAGGAATTGGGCGGCTAAGATTGGAAGTGGAGTGGAGTGGCATATGGCTAGGGTTTGACCGAGGACGCAGATAGGGACAATATATTTTAGGGGTCAGAGTGGACCAGTGTGACGTGGCGTATGCGTCCTGGCATATTCGGGCGACCCTGAGTCCGTCCCACATATAAGCTAAGTTTGAGGGGTGCCGAATAAGCTGAGCTTTCTGGCTGCCTATAAGTGGTTTGGTTGGGTTGTAGTTTTTGATCTAGGCGGTATCCGCTGTCCTCCCGGGCGTTTGAGGGGAAGTGGGGGTTCTAGATGCATCTACTGTTTTTTTATTACTCATTAGCATCGCAATGGACTAGGACAAAATTAGTAGGGGAAACTCTCAGTCCATCTGCAATTGTGTCACGTTCATTGTGCAGAATGTGGAACGATCATAGATAAGGTAGCTAAAATTCATGGACCTGCGGAGCGATGCGAGCGACCACGCTTCCCTGCCCCACACTTGCGCTCGTGCTCCCGGCTTCGGCCGCGCCCTGCCCCGACCTTGCATCGGCCGCCTGGTTCATGCCCCTCCCGCCTCCTTGTACCCGCGGTCCTCGTGGCGCCTCTGGCTGTCCTGCGCAGCAGGGAGGGGCTTCGCCGGATCCAGATCCACCTCTGGCGGGGCACGGCAGATCTGTCGCCCGGGCCTCCGAGGAGGTCTTGCCCAACTCGCGGTCTATTGTACCCATCCAGGTTACGGCCTGGTTGGATCGGCTGCATCTCCGCACATTCAAGGGCGGGCGGGTGCCGACATTAACTCTGGAGCTGCTGAGCAGCTGGCTTCCTCGTCCCTTCCTGCTTCTGGCGCGCCTTCAATGCCGGACGCGGGGCGCGAGTAGGAAGTGACCGGAGACTGGCACCTCGTCGTGTCTCGTGAATGCCCGCACCGCCTGGCTTTGGCCGCTGTAACATTCAAGCCGGCGCCCATCCCTCGCTGGCTTCTAGGGCGCTGCTGTCGGTGCCTCTTCCACGGGCACCGAGCTGCGGCTTGCCGTGACCCGTTCCGCTGCTCCCGCTGCCTACAAAATGGACACAAGTCACGCGGCTGCCGCAATAAGTAGAAGCCTCTGAGCTCGCTCGACAACCTTGCTGTGCCTCCACCGCCTCTTCCTCGCCCAGTTGCTGCTGCTGGTGCCCTCCAAGCACCCTCGCGCCAAGGCCGTGGCTGGGAGACCTCTCGTCAGTGCCCTCTGCTTCGGTCCTACGCTGCTCCTGTCGAGATGCCGCGTATGGGTGACACTGCACTGAGGTCGGAGGAGGACTTTGTCGTGGTCCCGGCGATGCCCGAGATGCAAGCGGAGGCGGCCATCGTCTCCTCCAACTGCAATGTGGCCTGGCTGGAGGGGGCCAGGCAAGACATCCCCTGCCATCAGGTGGCGACCGAGCTCGCAGCGTCCCTCGGTGCTAGGTCGGCCGACATCAAGGTCGTCAAGCACTACCCCGAGCAGTTCTTCGTGCGCTTCATGCATCAGCACCACTGTTCCGACGCCGTGTCTCGTGGTGATCTCCGCGGCGCTCGTCACCGCATCTATGTGCACGAATGGCGCCTCGAGGCCCATGCTGACAATGAAGACCAGCTCCACCATGTCCACCTCTGTTTGCAAGGTGTTCCACTACACGACTGGAACCACTACATCGCCACCTTCCTCATCGGCCGCGGCTGCTCCCTCGTCTACATCGAGCCGCTATCGCTCCGCGAGGAGGACACAAGAGACATGGCGCTCCGGGCATGGACCTCCAATTCCAATGCCATTCCCAAGGTCAAATGGCTGACCCTGCCGGCTTGTGGTCACCACCGTCACCGCGTCATCATCCACCTCGACCTACATGAAGACCACTCCAAGGCTGCAGACGACGATGACAACTAGCCACCGGCGGAAGTCCACGAGTTTACCTGGTACAGGAAGATGATCGATGGCACTTACACTCCGAGAGAGCGTCGGCCTACTCAGGGGTGCACAGATCGCCGAGAGGACCGGCGAGAAGATGATAGTGACCGTGACGGCAGGCGTGGCCGTGGTGGTGACCATGCACGGGAGAGCTGGGGCGCCAGGGTGCGGCGCTCACTCTACCGAAACGCCCGAGATCAGCACCTAGCGGGTGGCCAGGACCGCACACGAGACTGCTGTAGCGGGCGTCGACGTGCTGGCAGCGGCCAGGCTATTGTGGCCGCCCCCCTGTGTGCCCTGGCTTGGTGCTTAGGGGCTCTGGTTCTGACAATGCAGAGCCTGTTCGCGCCCTTGAACTGTCAGTCGTCCACGACCCGGCCGGCGTTGATGCCCGTGGGCGCAGCCCGACGCGCTAGAACTCGCCACGCTCCTCCAGGCACCGCTCTCAAGAGGAGCGGACCCCCCCCCCCCCGGTGTCCCCTCTACTGTCTTCGACAACTGTGCTGCCGCCAAGCCTGATCTCCAAGCGCGCTATGGCATCGAATTCCCCACTGGAGAGCCCTGCATCCAGCCAAGCCTTGCTGGAGCTTTGTGCGCCCGAGTCACTCGTGCTTCCCTTGTGGTCTCCCTCCAGGCCGTCGGGTTTCCAAGCATCGCCTACACCGCCCCTGATCTGCGACGGCCCTCTGCAGCGCACGCCCTTCCCTGTGCGTGCCCGTGCTTTAGCTTGTCCTGAAGATGTTCTGGTGCCTATTTTCGAGGAGCGCCAGATGGGCATCCTTGCTCTGCCTGAGTCCCCCCTCCCAGGCCACCTACATCTCGTCGGAAGACCCTTTCCAATGTCAAGGTCTCCAACAAGGGGGGCCTCTCCCTGCAGAAAATCAAACGCGCCCACGCGGTGCTCCCAGTAGCCAAGGCGGCGGAGAAGCTTGTTTGTCGGTCCTTTGGCATAGTCAGAGATGGAGAAGACGTAACAGAGGCTACACTTGCTGATTTCACTGCCAAGATCAAAGAGCAACTATCTCCTGAGCTGATTATGACCATGAGGGATTTCTTTCACCTCGACGACAAGGCTGTCAACGACGTCGAGGATGCGCCCATTGATCACGGTGGTGAGGGCTCTAGAGATGTCCCAGGATGCTAGTGCGGCTCAGCAGAGCCTGGGAGCACAGTAGGCGGCGGCTTGCTCGTCCAGTTCGTCGTTCAGGGCTGTTGTAGTGGATTATGTTAGCTCTCCCCTTCACTGTAATGTGTGTCAACCCGTTGGCTGCCTTAGTTCAATCTATGTGTAAGTCTAGTATCGCTTGGCTCGGCCATGCGTTAGGCTACACCCATGTGTTTGACTACGTCCAGTACTCATGTGCCCAAGTGGGGTTTGTAGCTCAGTTCAAGACTATTGTTATTCTGTTATATGTTGGTTGTTGTCCTTGCTCCCGGACTGATCGAAGTGAATGTTTGTGTGCCCCATGACTACATAACCTATAAACACACTAAGTTGGAATGTACATGGCCTAAATTGGTCGGCGTGGAGGGCAACAGTCAGTGCTACGATTGCAGACTCCTCGTGCCAAATTATGTGTTTACAAGAGACGAAGCTAGATAGCGTGGACGGATATGTGGCAGCCTGCCTTGGTGGCAACCGGCTGAAAAGATTTGCACAGTGACCGGCGACGGGAACTACGGGTGGGATTTTACTGCTATGGGATGAGAACGTCGTCGAGGTCTCTGACATTTCTTTGTCAACCTTTTGCCTCTCTGGCAAGGTTCGCATTCGGGCGACAGATGTATGCTTCAAGATAACATCTGTCTATGGCCCCACTGACCACGCCAGCAAAGACTCCCGCTTTGCCGAGGTTGTCACCCAAAAGCCTTTGCCGGGTGTCTCTTGCTTGGCCCTCGGGGATTTTAATCAAATCTACCGAGCACGAGACAAGAACAAGAGAAATGTAAACCGGAGTAGGATCATCCTTTTCCGCACAACCCTTCAATCTTGTGACCTCAAAGAAATTCATCTCCAAAATAGACGCTTCACTTGGAGCAATGAGCGGGAAAACCCCACCCTTTGCAAGCTTGACTCTTTCTTTTGCAACGCAGAGTGGGACACAACTTTCAACACACATGTGTTACATGCCCTTTCATCTTCCCTCTCCGACCATTGCCCCTTCTGCTTGCCGATGACAAGGGACCTCGACGTCCACGATCCTTCAAATTTGAAAAAAATTGGGTATCCTTGCCCGAATTCTATGACGTGGTCTTGAAGGCGTGGAATGAGCGTGTAAACCACACAGAGCCTTTCCAAATTCTGCACCATAGGCTCAAGAAAACCGCGACCCGGCTCACTGAATGGAGCAAGAAGTTTTTCTCCAAGGCCAAGATCCAACTCCATGCGGCCCACTTGGTGATCCTTCAATTGGACCTCACGCAAGAGGAATGAGCCCTCTCCCCTGAGGAGCGGGACATGCGAGCTAGACTAAAGCAACGTGTGGTTAGCTTGGCAGTTCTTGAGCAGGCTAGGAAGAGCCAATGTGCTAGACTGGCAAATCTGAGGGAGGGTGATGCCAACACCAAATTCTTCCACCGTCGCATCAATGCCCGTAGGAGGAAAAACCATATTCACCGGCTAAAGCATGCTCATGGTTGGGTGACCGACCACAAGGAAAAAGAGAAGATCATCCATGATCACTTCTCCGAGGTCATGGGACGGGGAAGTACGAGCAATAAGGATTTCAATTGGGAGGAGCTGGGTATCGAGGCCCATGCCTTGCAAGACCTCGACGCTGCCATCACCGAGGAGAAAGTTTGGGAGGCTATAAAAGAGATGCCAAGTGATAAGGTGTCGGGACCGGATGGTTTCACGGGGATCTTCTTTAATAAGTGTTGGGGAATCATCAAACATACAATCAAGGGGGTCATTCAATGCTTCGATTGCTTGCACACCTCCAACCTGTAGTGGCTAAACTCTGCCAATGTTGTTCTGCTGCCTAAGAAGGACAACGCGGAAGGCATCTCTGATTACAGGCCCATTAGCCTCATACACGCCATCGCTAAAATCATTGCCAAGGTTTTATCGCTACGGCTTGTGCCCCACATGGATGACCTTGCTTCCAACGCCCAGAGTGCCTTCATTAAAAGGATAAGCATCCATGACAACTTCATGTATGTTAGGAACTTCGCCCGACGTCTACACAAATGCAAGACCCCCGCACTCCTTTTCAAGATTTATATAAAAAAGGCGTTCGACTCTGTCAAATGGGGATACATTCTTGAGATGCTCCAATGGTTGGGCTTCCCTCCAAATTTTTGGGCTCTGATTGTTACGCTTCTATCCTCTTCCTCATCTCGGATAATGCTAAAAGAGCTACCCAGCCCTCCCGTTAAGCATGGCTGTGGATTCAGGCAAGGGGACTCCCTCTCCCCATTCCTCTTTGTCCTGGCAATTGACCCCTTGCAGATTCTAGACATGGCGACGCAAAAAGGGCTGCTCCATAAGATCCGTGGGCGGGGTGCCATGGTGCGCACATCCCTCTATGCGGATGACGCGGCGGTCTTTGTGGCCCCCATCAAGAGGGACATCGACAATCTTGCCTCTATCCTGGGAGGCTTTGGGAACATCACGGGCCTTTGTTCCAACTTCCAAAAAAGCTCGGTTGTGCCTATTCGTTGCAATCACCTTGACCTTGAGCGAATTCTTCAGAGCATGCCGGCAGCACGTGCCACTTTTCTGGTCAAATACCTAGGACTACCACTCTCAGTTTGGCAACTAAAGAACGTGGATTTCCAATACCTTGAGGACAAAGCGGCCGGCAAATTGGTCACTTGGGAGGGGCAAAACATCACTACCATCGGTCGTACGACACTTGTTAGGTCGGTCATTACCTCCCAAGAAGTATTCTCCATCACGCCCCTCATCATGCCCCATAGCTCTCTCCATAGCCTTAACAAAATTGAGAGAGCTTTCCTTTGGTCCGGCTCGGACAAGACAACGGGAGCCAAATGCAAGATCAACTAGAAGGTGGTTTGTAGACCAAACGAATATGGTGGCCTCGGGGTGCTCGACACCGACAAGTTTGCATGTGCTTTGAGGCTCAGATGGCTATGGTATGAATGGACTGAGCCCCGCAGATTACGGGTTGGCCTTGGAAACCTGTTCACGGAGGAGGACCTCGAGTTTTTCTATGCCTCTACGACTATCACTGTTGGAGATGGCACCAAAACACCTTTTTGGGGCTCCCCATGGCTTCTTGGTCGCAAACCCAAGGATATTGCGCCACTCTTGTCTGCGGCCTCAAGAAGAAAGAATTGGAAGGTCCGTGAGGCCCTCGCGGGGAACGCTTGGATCTTCAAGATCAATCATGGCACATGCACGATTGTCTCCGTAGCCCACATTCGGGAGTTCTTCACTCTTTGGATGGTCCTTAATGACGTCCATCTTCATGAGCAAACCTAAGACGTCATCATTTGGAAGCATGCAAACGATAAGATCTACACGACAGCCACCGCGTACAAGGCTCAATTTCTAGGCATGACCCTCTCCCCCTTGGATCGCATGGTTTGGAAGGCATGGGCACCTCCAAAGGATAAGTTTTTTGCTTGGTTGGCGTTGCAAGATAGGGTCTGGACCGCCGATCGGTTGGAGCGATGAGGTTGGCCAAATTATGGCCTTTGCAAGCTTTGCAATAGGGAGCAAGAATCGGGAGCCCACCTTTTCTTCAAGTGTCGCTACACGATTCGGCTATGAAAGTCTCTCATTGAGAAGCTAGGTCTCACGCACATGGATACATCCGAATGGCTCATGGACGATTCCGTCTACCAATGGTGGGACAAGAGAACCGACAACTGCAACCCTAACCGGCAAGCTATGGCCTCCCTCACCATGCTCGTCTCGTGGACCATTTGAATGAAAGAAATGCACGGGTGTTCCGCCACAAGAGTGCGCCACCGACCATCCTACTCACCGCCATCGTCGACGAGGCCAAGCTTTGGATGGCCGCGGTCGCAAAGAAATTAGGGAATATTTTTCTAGGCGAGTAATTGCCATGCCGAATGTGTGGGTGTGTTTTAATTCTCTAAACTCTATTGTCTCCTTATTTAATAGACGAGGCAAATCTTATGCCTCTGTTTGGAAAAAAAAATAGATATATCAATCGTGCAGAGGTCGTCTACCCGGCTGATATCTTTTCTGTTTACCGCACAAGTTTCTATTTTGTATTAGACTAGCACAAATGCCCGTGCGTTGCAACGGGAGACATAATTGATTTTTTTAAAATAGTTAGAATAATATGAGAAAAAACAATCATAGTTCATTTGATATTTAGTGCTTACCAAGATCCATGGACCCATACAATAGCAAGTTATATACTAATTCCAAATGCACTTAAAGTGTGTTTAAGTACAGCTATAATTCCTTATCATATTCAAGTAAAAACATAATTGGTTATCTTTGATCTCTATTTGAAACATATTCCATGATGGTTGCATAGTTCATGCTGGCATATGCTAGGTGGCTGGTGACCGGCAGTTGTTGCCGGTCCGTGCATTGCAATGGGAGAAGCTAAGGGCATCTCTAGCCGCGCCCCCAATAGGGCCCCCCAGGCCACTTTTTCGGCGCCGGCGCCGAAAAAACGGCCCAGTCGCACCCCCAGGACGCCGAAAATCGCCGGTTCGGACCTTTTTTCCGCCCGACGGTCACAGGCCGAACCCGGCACGCTGGGGAGCAGTTGGGGGCTCCGGCGCTAGGGAAAAGCATGCCTGGCCCACACCGACAGGGGAATAGTCAAGGTTTTCTTCCCCCAACTCGCCTCACACCCCCCGCGCCCTCGGCCATCACTAGCTATATCACGGCCACGGCCGCCGCCCTACTCCGCTAGATAGCCATTCCCCACCGGAAAATAGCAGCGCTTCGCCGCGGCAGCCCCTCCCACAGCAGCTGGGCGTTTGTGGCCGTGGAGGCGCGGTTTAATGGCGGGTACACGCCCACCGAGTGCAAGGTTTTCGGCGTTTTGCCTGCCTCGGCGATGGACTCGGATGAGGAGGAAGAGCTCGCCGCGCTGCTGGAGGAGGAAGCCGCGGCCGACGTCCAGGAAGAAGAGCATCTCATGGTGCTCGCCGCCCTCGCCCAGCTGCTGGCGAGCAATGAAAAGCCGTGGCGAGGTGGCTCGGCGCCGGGGCGGATGAAAGCAAAGAACCGGCATCGTCTCCAAGGCTACTGCATGCTCTACTCCGACTACTTCGTCGATGCTCCACTTCATGGCGAGAGAACATTTCGGCGCCGTTATCGGATGAGCCGAAAGCTCTTCCTCATGATTGTGAATTCCATCCGGGAGTTCGACAACTACTTCAAGTGCAAGATGGATTGCACTGGCGCTCTTGGATTCACCTACATCCAGAAGTGCACGACAGCGATGAGGATGCTTGCATATGGAGCTCCCAGTGATTCACTCGACGACTATGGGCGCATGGCCGAGTCCACCAGCATAGAGTGTTTCTACAAGTTCTATCGGGCAGTGGTGGCAGTGTTTGGGCCACAATACTTGAGAATACCCAATGCGGAAGACACTGCTCGGATCCTAGCCCAGAATGCAGCAAGAGGATTTCCTGGGATGCTTAGAAGTATCGACGGGATGCACTGGAAATGGAAGAATTGCCCATTTGGTTGGCAGGGGATGTACAAAGGCGCCAAAGGCGGTTGTAGTGTGGTGCTTGAGGCGGTAGCCACACAGGACCTCTGGATTTTGCACTCCTTCTTTGGTATGCCAGGAACTCACAATGACATCAACATGCTGCAGTGCTCTCCTGTTTTTGCCAAGCTCGTTGAGGGCCATTCTCCTCCAGTGAACTTCGAGATCAATGGGCACCAATACAACAAGGGGTACTATCTAGCTGACGGCATCTATCCGAGATGGTCGACATTTGTGAAGACGATCTCAAACCCTGTGGCAGGAGGCAAGAACTCCTGGTTTGCGAAGCTTCAGAGGCTTGCAGGAAGGATGTCGATCGGGCATTTGGTGTGCTCCAATCTCGATTTGCTGTTGTTCGGTACCCCGCTCAGACCTGGTCCAAAGATCAAATGTGGGAGATTATGACTTGCGGTGTCATCTTGCACAACATGATCATCGAGAGCGAGCAAGAAGACCCAGTGTTTGACAGTGAACCATACTACAGGCAGGGTCCTCTAGCCGAAGTTGATCACCAGCTACCGGCAACTTGGACTGCCTATCTCAGTATGCGTCAGGAGATCCGAGACCCACAGGTGCATCATCAACTGCAGAAAGATCTGATTGAGAACCTCTGGAGGCTCAAGGGGGACGCCGTGTGATGAAATACGAGTTTTTATTTGTTGAACTATATAATTTGTATTGAACTATTTGTTGTTGTACTATTTTGTTGAAGTATTTGATTTTTCTATGATGAAATATGTGATAAGAAATAATTGTGTTGATAATTGAACGCAGAGACACGGCGAAACCACGCCGAATATGGGCCTATTCTCGCCCATATGGGCCCTTTATTCGCCGAAATTGGGCTGCAAAGTGGGCCAATTTCGGCGTCTGGGGGCGACGACTGGGCGCAAAACCGCCCCCAACGCCGATTGTATCGCCGGCTCGCCCCCAGGGGGCGATTTTTATGCGTCCTGGGGGGGCCAACGGCTAGAGATGCCCTAATTCTTGTACATTCCTAGAGACCTATCGTTGTTGTTAATTCTCCTTTTCATCACCATCGTCAATGGTGATTAATCACAGAACAATGAGTTGACAACATACTCTAGCACATCGCTTCACGTGTCTCTCTCCCCCCACCAACTTATAATTTTCACGGACTTGTAAGTATTAATTGGATGTTCAAACGGGTAAGTACAATCATAAATATAAGCTCTTTTCTCATAAAAAAATAAAATAAATCTAAGCTCTAAAACACGCAGATCTTAAAAGAATGCACGCATTAATATACAAATACTGAACACTAAAAAATAGTAGTGTTTGGCCACGTCCATATTTTCTTTGCCACACTTAGTCCAAACCAAAACACACGTCCTTTAATTACCATGTTTAAGTCTTCCTTATAAGGATCCACCCGTTTCACACAATCCTTTCTTTACATTAAAGATATCTGGTTAAATATTCTATTCCGTAGAGCCCTCTCAATCCTTCCTTTCCTTTTTTTGACAATCCCCTAAATCCTTCCTTTGAGCCTAGAATCTTTTCTTTAATTTCATCCGCTTAATTAGGGGAAAGTTGTGGCTACTCTCGGGTGTAGGTACACCCGAGTTTGCAAAACTTCGAAAAATGTGATAAAACAAGGTCCAAAAAATCTGAAATCTTGAGACAACAAGCTTCATCAAGTGTTTGAACTTTTTGCAAAGTTTCAGCTAAAAACAACATCCAAGGAGCTCTCACAAAAAAAAAAACAAAATCAATGCTCAAACAGTGCGCAAACTTAGAACATTGATTTTGTTTTTTTTTGCCGAGAGCTCCTCTAATGTTTTTTTCCGCTGAATTCTTGCAAAAAGCTTGAACATTTGATGAAGTTTCATGTCCCCAAACTGCAGATTTTTTTAACATTGTTTGATCATGTTTTTCTTTTTTTTTTCAAACTCGGGTGTACCTACACCCGAGAGTAGAAAAGCTGGTCTCCTTAATTAGCTCGCCTCTGTTTCACCACCATTATGTTGGTTTTTGAGTTGGTTGATATATTAACCAGTCTCAATATGTTTACACGCAGAGTGGGACTATTAAACATCAAGCAAGCTTACCCTAGTTGGTTGTTGCCCCGAGCACGTTAGAAGAGGTCCTCAGCTCGAGTCTTCGTCTTAACTTGTTTTTGCAGCCTCTCACGGGCCATAAGAGAAGACCCAACAACGCATCTACATGGTCCAGTTATTCTTCGAACTCTAGAAAAACCCAGTTGTGCTGCTACTTGGCCCAAAAATTATTTTTGCCGGACGCGCAAGTTGAATTAGTACCACCTTGCGTACATACAAAATCACATATGCGGACGAAATTAAGAATATCATCTTGCTTTATTAGTAAGTATAGATATAGATATAGATATAGATACCACACGAGTTAATTAGCAGCCTGTGTTTGTTTTAGCACATGGATTCCCATTGGAATTCCGTGCAATTTCTGGAATAAAAACAAACAACATAATACGAGCGGTAGAAATATGATAGGATACTCCGGTTCCTGAGGAACATGAGGATCTGGGAGAGCATGTCCTACCTCGTGCCGACATTACAGCAATACTTGGCCGCATCCCAGCTGACAAGAGTTTTATGCCGGTTAATTAACCAAATCCAAACTAGCTCTCTGCCCCACGCTTGACACGACATATGTATGCAATAATAAAATCAAATAGTGCCTACCCTGGCGCATACAGTACACAAGGAAGGGACGAAGAATAATAGGGTACATGGCCAAATAAAAAATGTACAACGAAAGCAGGGTCAAGATCTACTAGTACCTACGTTCTGTTTTATTAGTTCTCCATGTAGTTTAGATCAAACTTTGACCTTTTATTTAATTATAAAAATAAGTTATATACTCTGAAAATACTATCATTGGAAACCTCTTTCAAATAAGAATCCAACAATATAAATTATGTGACACACAATTTAAAATTTGTTAGTCAAATCTACGATCAAAGTTGAGCATAAAATATGAAAGGGACCTGTAAACCCGGAGGTAGTACCATGCGGCTATCCTATTCGAAACTACTCTGCGTACGATGCCTTCTCGTCGTACAACAGTACGATCAGACTGGGATCATCTCTAAATACTAGGGCCCGCAAACTGAATCATCTATGGCTGTCTCTAATCATATGGAGTGTTGGACACGAATTTATCGTACGTATAGCAAGGTTCTATCCTATTTGCGCCATGCAATATAAATGCATCCCCCAACGTCATCTAGTACTATATATTCTACATGATATGCACTGTATTCGCAAAAAAGATGATATCTACTGCAATTTGAGAAAATGGCTAAGATATTAGGCCAACTCCACCGCACGACCCCAAACGGATGTCCGATTTGGCCGAATTTTGTCCTTTTGGGGCGGCAATGGGTTCGTCCATGTCCGTGTTTGTCCGTTGGGTCGTGGGTGCGCCCAACACGTGGCCGCATCCCAAATCATGTCCGGGGTGGACATAATAAAAAACAAAAAAACTTAATTAAAATGCCTTAAAAAGTAAATAAACGCAGTTAAAAAAACTTAAAACATATTTAGGGGTCACGGCCACAAAACGGCTCAGTTTCACGGTCCACTTAAACGATCCAGTTCCATAATTAACATAAAAACAAAATAAAAAAAGCAGCCTGCCGGCGGCCGTGGGCGCGATGGAGAACGCGGGCGACGCGGGGACCCGACGCGGTGGCGATGCGGGCTCCTCCTTCTTCACGGAGCCACGATGGCGTCCGACGAGGAGCCGCCTCGCGGTCGTGCTTGCCTTTGCAGCCGTAGTTCCATAGCCCCAAGGCTGCGGGCGGGCGGCTGGCGAGCTCGAGGCTAGGGTTTGGGGTTTTTGGTGCTGTCGTGTTTCGAGGAGGCCGCGGGGTGGAGTGAGGCAGTGTGGACGACGACCGGTCCATGGGTTCCCATTTAAGAAGGACCGTGACCGTTCGCCTAAGGGGATGACAGGCGGTGCCGCCCGCGCGTGTGCATTGATGTGGGTGGGTGGAAGGCCTGCCACGCGGCCCCGACGCGGACGAGGCATGCATCTGTTTGGTGTCCGCCGCGAGCCAAACCCGGCGCAAGTTTGCGCTCGAAATGGGTCGGCCCGGACACAAAACGGACCAGATGGGTTCGGGACGTCGCGCGCTGGGCCGCCTCGTTTGTCCCTTTTACCCCAAACGAATGAGGCCGGATAGAATGGGGTCGCGCAGTGGACTTGGCCTTAACACATGACAATCATATGTGTGCATGCATGCAATTGGTTCCCATGGACTCACCACTACATGTTCTCTTGCTACGGCGTATAGGCTTTGCATGCAGCCCATTGGCATCGCCCTGTCCTCAGGACCACTCCGTGCTTCTGTCTTGCATTTTGCATGGTGCTGTCATGGATGTGTAGCTGTCAACTCAAGTGTAATACTGTGGATGGCTACATAGGGTCCTGCTCCTCTGTGGATCTTGCCTCTTCGAGCAAGAGGACAGAGAAAGAGCACTATTGGTCACAAATATATAGAACAGTGCAACCTCAGGGCCTCCCAATAGGGCATCCATAATAGTCCATTTGAATGCATCACATTACTAAATAATTAGGACCAAGGTGTTGTTTTGGATGTTTGCAATTGGTTTTACCAGCAGTACGATTCTCTGCTGTGTGCTTAGACTGTGTTGTTTGAAAAGGAGAGGGTTCTAGCTTTGTTTCTACTCCATATATGTGTTCACAAAGACTGCTCAGGTAGGAGAGATAGGTCCCACCTTTTGTTTATGTTGTTTGCACCTTTATATTCGATATTACTCCAAAGTATATACAAATGTGAAGCTGCAAAAAAGTTACATACAGTACCAACTATGTAGAATAGGACCCGCACCAAAGCAGTTTTTTTTTTCAAAACTATGATATATTTTATAGCATTTTCGGGAACTATAGCATGATTTGCATAAAAACCAAAAGTAGCAGCCCGTCGGCCTTCTCTTGGCCGAAATGGGACTTTTCGGCCACCTCTAGGCCGAAGTAGACTTTTCGGCCTTCTCTTGGCCGAAAAGGTGGGGACCTGGCCGAAAAGGGACTTTTTGGTCAGGTTTAGGCCGAAATAGACTTTTTGGTCAAGTTTAGGCTGAAAAGTCCTTTTTGGTCTCGTGTAGGCCGAAGTTGCATGGCTCAAACATTAGGCTGAAATGTATTTTCCCGCCACCCGTTTCCCGCCAACCCCTTCTTGCCTTATGTTCCCGCCACCCGTTTCCCGCCAACCCCTTCCCGCCTTATGTTCCCGCCAACCCCCTTTCCCGCCATACCGCAGTCATTCTTTCCCGCCATTTTCTCCTCTGTATCTATAAAAGCCCCTTCAGGCGGAGGTGGATAAGCATTCCAGTGTAGTGTAGTCGAGATGTCCCATTATCCATTCGATCGTAGTTTTCACCCTGAGATGAGCAGGACTCTTCTGAGTCTAGCTACCGATTTCAGGATGGACAATATGATAGTTCCATGGGACGAACTCACCGATAGTGACACCATAATGAATGAGTTGGCTCACGAATTACGTAGGTCTGGGTGGCCTGAAAGGACCTATGAGGAGGTACATAAAGAACTTCTTAGGTTGCATGAAAGGTGGAAGAAGGTGGTGGAGCCGAAGAGTGAAACTTTCAGAAGGACTGCAGAAAAGCATCCATTTTTATGGACTGAGGAGAGTGAGGATGAAGATGATATCTTCATGTCGCCGCTTCCGGGTTCTACATCGTCAAAGGGCAAGACTTCTACATCGTCCAAGGGCAATAGTACTGCATCCTCGAAGGGCAAGATTTCTGCATCGACGGAGGGCAAGAGGACCGCATCGTCAAAGGGCAAGAGGGCTGCATCAACGGAGGATGACGATGATGACTTCATGTAGTATGTAAGATGTATTCCAGTTGTACCGTTTCATTCAGATGTATTTGCATTATTAGTTTGTACTGTATTATTGTAGGGCATTATGTTCTAGCTGAATTTCATTTTGTAGTATGTAAGATGTATTGCACAAGTTCAACCGCACCGTTTAATTCAGATGTAGCTGTATCTTAATTATCGGTTGTAGTCTCTTTGGAAATGTAACTGGAATAAGAATGCGAATTAATAGTACCAAGCGAATATGTCCAGATTAACAAAAGACTTAACATATGAGAACCAAGGCACGTACCGCGTGGTGTCTGGTTCCCACAACAGAGGCAGTTGGGTACATATCGCTGGTGAGAGGAGCTTCGATCTGATCAGGAGCAGCTGATGGAACCAAGTAGATCCTCGTTGTATGCCAGTAACGTTGCAGATACAACCCGAACATTTCCCAATTAAAGGGCCGAACCTCACCCCAGATATTTGTCGTAGCGGTAGTCCATTCTTCAACGTAAGGGGTAATGCTCTTAAGCCAATAAGCCATGGACTTGTTTCCTCCCAGGCGACTGTCCCTGAGATTGACATGCGCGATACATGATTAGGTATATTATGAATGCAGAGCTGACAACTAAAATAGTATTAGTACTTACTTGTGCACGTGTTCTGGCAAGTGTGGAATATCTGGAATCTCAGGCTCATGGTATAGACCGAACTGTGTCATCACCCTATGAAGAGCCATCTCCTCAACCGTCACGTTGAATACCAACTTGGCCTTGGTCATCCAAAAGTGTCGATCTCTAGTGCAAAATCCAGAAATCCCAACTGGGTACCTCGATGATATAGCCTGAGGCGAGTATGGCTCCCAGATAACTTGATCCTCGTGCAAACTATCAAACTGTGCCGTGAAGGACGGGTAGCATCCCCTAACCTGGCTATGTGCAAACTATCTATGTGCATGACAAAAAATAAGCATTAGTAATACTATTGAATGGCAAGAAATAATTGAATTAGTTGTTACTTAATATAAAAGTACCTCTCTCCGTGCCCAAACAAATCCCATAGTAGGCAAGTCACCGATAGCAGGCACATAAGCCCCAGCTAAGTCCTCCAAAACAAAAGGTTTATCAACGTAGACATAGGGTCGTCCAATAGGGAATCTCTCATATGACCAGAGCTGCAACAATAATGGACATCCAACAAGACTAGATTTTCTAGACTTCAACAAGCAAGCTTTGCACAGGCCTCTGTACGTAGCCGCTAACACAGCAGAACCAAAACTCCTCTATAGAATATCCGCATGGCAACGTGCGTCAGCTATCTCTCATGCAATACCGATGAGTCGTGCATCGACAGTGGTCACGTGGTTCTCCGTGAACATCGTCTTGCCGAACAGCCAAAGAATATATGCCTCTAGGGACCGGTCAATCTGTGCCTCCGACAACTGAACATCCACTACAAGAAATATGTCAACTTATGACCTTCTGTCAGTGACCCTGGAAGAATTGGTCATAAATTTATGACTATTTTAGACCAATTGGTCAAAAGCTGTTCGGGGGACTCCCAACCCTAAACCATTGCGACCATTTTGGTTAGAAAGGTCGTAATTTCCTTACATGAAATGGTCATAAAGCAGACAGCACACTAGTAGAAAAAGGGCCTGCAGTCCCGGTTCATAAGGGCCTTTAGTCCCGGTTCTTGAACCGGGACTAAAGGGTCGGTACTAATGCCCTGACCCTTTAGTCCCGGTTCAAACCAGAACCGGGACTAAAGGCCCTCCACGTGGCCGCTGCCTGGAGGTCCACCTTTAGTCCCGGTTGGTAACACCAACCGGTACTAAAGGTAATTTTCTGATTTTTTTGAAAAAAAATTTGAATTTTTTTTGAAACTTTTTTATTTTCAAATTTCTGATTTATTTTGACCTCTAATCTCTAATCACCCCTCTCATCACTGCTCAATTTAATCTCTAATCACCCCTCATCATTCCAAATCATCTAACTTCCCAGACAGTCACCCATCCTCCCACCCCCCCCCAGCCTGAGCACGCTTAACTTCCAGGTTCTATTCTCCCTCGTTTCCAAGTCTGCACTCGTTGTTTTCCTGACAATAGTAAGATGTTAATCCTATTAACCCTCAGGATTTTAGCTTGAGCATGAAGTCACACATTTCACTGTTTGAGTTTGAAACTATTGTTCTAAAAAACAATAATTATTTAGTAACACTAATATTTCTTGAATAAGTAGTTTGACCATTGTTTGACCACAGTTTGACCATAGTTTGACCAGATTTGACCAAAATTCAAAAAAACTGAAATAATTATTTAATAACACTAATATTCTTGAATAATTATATAGTAACACTAATACTTCTTGAATAAGTAGTTTGACCATAGTTTGATCCTATTTAATGAAAATTTAAAAAAAACTGAAATTTGAGCATAACTTTTTTCCTTTTGGAATTTGAGGATTCTACAAATTTTGCAAACAGGCCGTAGGCGGTCTCCATCGGATGTAACTTTTCGAGTAGATGATTTTTCATATAAAAAACTTTTTAATCCGAGTTCGTATGCAAAAGTTATGCCCATTTTACAAATTCCAGAGAGATTTTGTAAATAAAGTCGAAATTCATATTTGTAAATTTTCCCAACAACTAGACCACATATCACATGGGAAACTTATTTTATTTTATTTTTTTGACATTTCCATCATTTTCTTTTGTTTTTTCTAAAACTGAAAAGGCGGTCCACGGGGGGGGGGGGGAGAGTTTGAAAATTGGACCTTTAGTACCGGTTCGTGTCATGAACCGGTACTAATGCCTCAAAGGCCATTAGTCCCGGTTGGTGGAACCAACCGGTACTAAAGGTCAGACCTTTAGTCCCGGTTGGTGCCACCAACCGAGACTAATGGGCATCGCACCCTTTAGTCCTGGTTCGTGGCATGAACCGGGACTAAAGGGCCAGGTGAACCGAGACTAATGACTTAGCCGCACGAACCGGGACTAATGCACCGATTGGTCCCGGTTCTGGACTGAACCGGGACTAATGGGGTTTACCCGGCCTGGACCAAAGCCCCCTTTTTCTACTAGTGGCACTAGTCCACTGCCTTATTTCTAGCTGATCATGACCAATATAGATGGTCATAACCTTGTAAATTCTGGTGGATTGGTATGACTTGGCGCCACCTCATCAGTTTTGCCTATGTGTCATGTCCATGTGTCAATTTTTGCCCTAGGTTGTGAAGCAACCTATATTTCTGTCATTCCGAAAATTCCCAAAAAAATCTCATAAATTCTTTGGGTCATATATTCTTCAAATATGTAAAAATCCTTCCTTGCCTAGTTCAATAATAATTCAACAATATTCATTTTCTTATTCTATTCACAACAGCACTTTATGAAGGAAGTGCCATTTATATATTCTTGATTGCCCTCGGAATTCTTGGACGCTCTTTCTTATCCAAATCATTGCTGCATGACAAAATTCAGCTCCATTTGCCTAGCAAATCTTCCTCGGCAAATTTCCAAAGTTTTTGTCCACCTAGAAGCATTGTGAAGGAAGTACCTTTTTTATATATCCAAATGACATGAAATTTATACAGTTCCTTCATATGCCCAAATTATCACCCTCCTCCAAATTGCAGCTCAGTCAAATCATCTATGTGAGCCCAGGTTCAATTTATATTTTATGGCCACATTGGCACGTTGCAAAGCAAGTGTTATCTAGACCCCTCCTATTACCCTCAAACTCTTTGTGCACTCTTCCATACCCAAATCATTGCCACATTTTCCTAGTAAATCTTTCTCAGGAAATTTCCAAAGTTTCTACCTCGAGAGAAGCTTTGTGAAGTAAGTACTAGCTAGGCTTACCCAAATGATCTAAAAATCTTCCAAGGCATTACCATACCTATGTAACTTACCTACACCAAATTTGAGCTCATTTCATTCATCCAATTTCTCTCACTAGTTTTCCCAAGTTTCTATCCATAGAAGAGCATTGTGAAGGAAGTACCACTTTGGCATGTCCAAATGGTATGAATTTTCTACGGTGCTTTCCAATGCCCAAATAACCATCCTCCACCAAATTTCAGCTCAATCCATTCATTATTTTGAGCCCAGCTTCAACATTCATATTTCTGTCCAGTGTGGTACTTTGCAAAGCAAGTACCACCTAGAATCCTCCTTTTGATCTGAAAATTTGCGAAGAAATTCTTCTTAGTAGATGACCATCCTCAGCCAAAACTCACGCCCATTGGCCATGTGCATTTCCCGTACTGCCAATCAAACACTTGGTTGCTAATTCATCTTTGAGCATAGGTCGGTCTCCTCGTGAGATTCTTCTGTTGTAATTTTCTTCCTAGCACCTACCTGGGGATTTCCCAACCCACTAGACATGCCTAGGCCTCCTAGAACGCATGTCAACGCCAAGGTCACGTGGTGACCACGCACCAGCATGCGAGTTCACGCACTTTGGAGTTGGGGCCCTCGGTCACCATCCAAACCTCGACGTATCGCCACAAAACCATGTATTTATGCTTAAATAGATACTTATGTACCTAGAAATGATTTTTGGAAAAAAAGACCAACTATGAGGTAGCTACAGTTCAAATTTGACCCGCTTCCAACTGAATCGATGGAAATTTGTCTTTTTCATGAGAGGTGGATCAAAACTTTTGACACTCAACCATTTTGTCAATTGTGCATTAAATATGGTCTAGTATTTTAGAAAATTAATTTGGTCCAATTTTGCAACAAATATATGGTAGGTCCTTCACAAAAAAAACTCATTTCGGGCACTCGGAAAATGGAAAATGAATTTTCCGTGCAAAGAAAATGAAAACTCCCTTAGGCAACATTGTTTGGAATTCCAATATGCACCCTTGTGCACAATATGAGATCATTTGAACAAACTATGCCATGAATGTGGCCATAAGATTGACCGTTTGGCTTGAAAACCCCGAATCTTCACACATGATAGCTCATTTGTGAGAACACTTTTTAAAAATAATTGCCGTATTACAAGTTTATTATTTTTCCTGGAAACTTGGTCACATATAATAACACAATGCGAAGGTTTCCCATTTTTTTGATTTTTTTGAATTTTTTATGCCCGTTTTAAAATGCGGTCAAAACGGCGGGCATGACCGTTCCTAGCTAGTGGTTAAATCTTGGGATTTTTTGGTGTTTCTCTAATTAAATAGATACTTATGTACCTAGAAATGATTTTTTGAAAAACTAAAGAGCAAACTATGAGGCATCTCTAGTTCAAATTTGACCCGCTTCCTCCTGAATCGGCATGAATTTGTCTTTTTCACCAGAGGTGGATCAAAACTTTTGACACCCCACCATTTTGTCAATTATGAATCAAATATGTCCTAGTATTTTAGAAAAATTATATGGTCCAATTTTGCAACAAATATATGGTAGGTCCTTCACAAAAAGAACTCAATTCGGGCACTCGGAAAATGGAAAATGAATTTTCTGTGCAACGAAAATGAAAACTCCCTTAGGCAACATTGTTTGGAATTCCAAGATGCACCCTTGTGCACAATATGAGATCATTTGAACAAACTATGCCATGAATGTGGTCATAAGATTGATCATTTGGCTTGAAAACCCTGAATCTTCACGCGTAATAGCTCATTTCTGAGAATACTTTTTTAAAATAATTGCCGTATTACAAGTTTATTATTTTTCATGAAAAATTGGTCACATATAATGACAAAATGCAAAGGTTTCCCAATTTTTTGATTTTTTTGAATTTTTTATGCCCGTTTCAGAATGCGGTCAAAACGGCGGGCTTGACCGTTCCTAGCTAGTGGTTGAATCTTGCAAAACTTTTGATGTTTCTATGATTAAATAGATACTTATGTATCTAGAAATGATTTTTGGAAAAAATAAAGAGCAAACTATAAGGCACATGTAGTTCCAATTTGACCCACTTCCAGCTGAATCGGCGGAAATTTGTCTTTTTCACCAGAGGTGGATAAAAACTTTTGATACCTAACCATTTGGTCAATTATGCATAAAATATGTCCTAGTATTTTCGAAAATTTATTTGGTACAATTTTGCAGCAAATATATGGTAGGTCCTTCACAAAAAAACTCATTTCAGACACTCGGGAAAATGGAAAATGAATTTTCTGTCCAAAGAAAATGAAAACTCCCTTAGGCAACATTGTTTGGAATTCCAACATGCACCCTTGTGCACAATATGAGATCATTTGAACAAACTATGTCATGAATGTGGCCATAAGATTGATCATTTGGCTTGAAAGCCATGAATCTTCACACATGATAGCTCATTTCTGAGAACACTTTTTTAAAATAATTACCGTATTACAAGTTTATTATTTTTCCTGAAAACTTGGTCACTTATAATGACACAATGCGAAGGTTTTCCAATTTTTTTGATTTTTTTTGAATTTTTTATGCCCGTTTCAAAATGCGGTCGAAACAGCGGGCTTGACCGTTCTTAGCTAGTGGTTGAATCTTGGAAAACTTTTGATGTTTCTCTAATTAAATAGATACTTATTTACCTAGAAATGATTTTTGAAAAAAATAAAGAGCAAACTATGAGGCAGATGTAGTTCAAACTTGACCCGCTTCCAGCTGAATCGGCGGAAATTTGTCTTTTTCACGAGTGGTGGATCAAAACTTTTGACACCCAAATATTTGGTCTATTGTGCATTAAACATTGCCTAATATTTTAGAAAAATGATTTGGTCCAATTTTGCAATAGATGTATGGTAGGTCCTTCACAAAAAACCACTTCGGGCACTCGAAAAATAGAAAACGGGTATTTTGTGGAATGAAAATGAAAACTCCCCAGATCAACATTGTTTGTCATCACAAGATACACACATGTGCACAATATTATTTCATTTTAACAAACTATAAGTGGTTAATATGTTGAATGTTTTCCCTAAATAAGAGGATAAAAACTATAAGAGAAACATAGGCTGGATTCTGATTGGTGGAATCCGTTGTGGAATGGATCGATGATGTGGCAAACATCCGTCCATCCATCCATCCATACATCAATCCATCCGTTGATCCAATCCAGTGCAGCCTCTCTCTCACAAGCGCGTGAACCCTAGCCGATCCAGATCCCTCCCCGCCCCCACTCCTCTCCCCGATCCAGATCCCTCTGCCGCCGCCCTGTCCTCCCCTTCCTTCCGCCGCCCACCTCTCCCCTCGCCTTTGCCACCCACCTCTCCCCTCGCCACCGGTCTGCACCCTCCCCTCCCCTCCACTCCTTCCTCGCCTCCAGCCATAATCGTCGCTCCCGCCTTCCACCCCCCTCCCCGTGCCATTCACAGCACCACCGCCACCAACCGCCCCCGTCTCCCTCACCTCGCCGCCGGCCCCCACCTTCTCTTCCCCGCCCTTCCACTCCCTCGCGTCGCAGCGACAGTTCCACTCCCTCGCCATGGGTAAATTGATCATCGAATTACTGCTGCTTCGTCTCCTGATCTGAGTGATGATTGTTTTTTGCTGATCAATTTTGCTCTTTCTGCGTGGTCTGGAGGATCGGGAGGCTCGTCGCCAGGGTCGCCCTCCAGAGCGACGATGTCGAGCTCGTCGCCGTCAATGACCCCTTCATCACCACTAAGTACATGGTATTCCCCTCGATCTGCGGTTTTCACCCGCTCCGATAGCCAGATCTGGTGGTCTAAAAGGTTTTAGAGTGGTTTTACCTGTGATTTATTCTGTTAGCATACCTGATGCTTGTGTTGTTCTGCCAGCGTTCTATGAGGTATAAGAGTTCGCCTGATTTTGGAGTGGTCTCTAACTTGTTAAGAGCTCAGGCCTGATTTTGCTAGTAGTATTAGCCGGCTTGGAATTGATGGTGTTAGATAGCACTCCAGTGTTACCTGACTTTGAAATAGGTAGATGGCGGCTTGGATTGATTTCGTCCTTGCCTACTTGACGAACTGAGATGTTCTGCAGCCAGCTGCATTTGGTGGTGCACTGCACACACTGAACATACTGAATTCAATGCTTGTTAACTGAATATAGCCTCTTGTTCTGCAACCTGCCTGACTAACTCACACTGTTAGGATTGACAGGGCTGGCGTGGAGTTCCCGGGCTTACAAAAATAGAGTTCAGTGGTGAACTACTAATGGAAATTTCAGTAGTAAAAGCTAGGACTCTAAATTTCAAATTTCCATAGTACATCGGTAGGAACTTGGGTTCTGTATGTTCAGATAGCTATTATGCAAATGTGCACCCTTATTTCAAGTATTTCCGGACGTAGGGAGTGGGTGCTGGCGGGCGCCTCGTCCCAGCTGATGCAACTCTCTTTTTGAGTTGCTCGACTCGTATATATCGATTAGTCCATCCACGGCTCGACTCATAACTTCTATTTCTAGCGGCCTGTATATGTATGGTCCTGATTAATGTCACTCCAATTAAGGAAGCCTTACAGTACATATGTTTGCACTGAACAAGTGTATTTATGGTTCAGGATGGAAAACAATCAAACAAGTTATTGTTTTCCTCCTTAGCATGCATCTAGTCTTTGGGGAATATTTGTTCTGAAGTCATTACTGCACTATATTTAGCTATGCCATCCAATGCTTGAGTCCTGATAACATCCAATAACAGTATCTGGGACTGGCTTGCATTTATGCTTCTTAAAATTGAAAACTGTGCTACTTAACTTTTTACCTGATGTGACTAGCTTCCTACTTATCAGTTTTTGCCTTGTTAATAACTAGAAAACCTTTTCTTGTTATTTTTCACTACAGCATGTAGGCTTTAATGCAATGGTGAACTGAATGTAACTTCTATTTCCAAGGGCCTGTATATGTTTGGTCCTCATTAATGTCACTTTAGGGAAGCCTTACAGTACATATGTATGCACTAAACAAGTGTACATATATAATTTCCTGGTATATGTGAACTACACATCAGCTTACATGCTTGTGTTTTCAGTTATACATGATTAACTAGACCAGCTTGACACAGGTACTACTTTATTGTCTGTATTGTGTTGAGGCATGTTGCATAGTAGGTTTCTCGTGTCGATTTATTCATGTATGTGTTTAAGAGCTGAATTTAGATGTTGGGTTTGGCAGGAGAGCGAGGGGGTGGTCACCAAGAAGGAAGGCATTGACTTTATGTCTATCTGGAATGCATCGTGAAGACCAAAGTGAATGTGGAGTAGTGCTTTGAGGAGGTTGTATTGAAGGTATATGTATATGTTGCCACTTTTAGCTCCGTATTTTTGTATCTGGCTTCTTAGCAACATCAATATTGGGCTGTGAAATTGTCCCTGCTTAAACAGCTACTTGTCCACACTTGATTGAAGGGGAAGTACTTGTTCGGTTTTTATGCTAGTATATAGTAGGATTATTAATTAGCTCTTGTTAGTTGGTATTGTTGTTGTACAAGCGGGGCCCTCTCTCCTAGAGATATAATTCTAGGTGCAGGTTCATCATAGTTTTAGTGCAAATATTTGCATCAGATGGATACATGGAGTGTTCCTTTCTTCCTTATAAAGCTAGCCTACTATATTGAAATTGACACACTTTTGCATGCATGATGATGCAGATTGTAGGCACGCCGAGGCTGCTGGCGGATGCTTCTTTAGGGGCAAACAATAAATCTTCAAGAAGAAGGTGCCCGAAGCTGATGCCGTGGCAAGTGACTGATGTTTACATGTTGGGTCACGATGAAAATCATTTATTGTTGCAGAAAGTTATAGGTAAGTAGCCAACTTGTTTGTGCCATCCACTTTATAGCTGGACTGTCCATTTAATTTATAAATGGTTACCTGTTGTTGCTGTTGTAGGAGCAACATTGCTGATGGCGACGGGTACGTGATGAAGTTCATAAACGTATGATAAGAACTGAGAACTCAGATTCACTAATTGTCTAAGATATTTCATTAGGATCTGTAAACTACTTGAGGTACATAAACTGCCCGCACCACCAATGTGTGTAGTTCTTGGGCCCTCTTGGTAGTTGATTCTCAGTAGGACTATAGAGTTGATAGTATGCTACTATGCATCACCATTTATGAGTTATTCAGAATAAGAATTAAAATTTGCTGCAATTCACATGCTTTGTACCGCTTTACTTGCAATTTAAGATACACTCTTATGTTTTTCACTCCTGTATTGCAGAACTATGTGTATCAAACAAATCATGACATCTGCTTCATTTCAAACAAATCAATGAGTCAATGGATGATGGTTTCTAATTTGCTCCTCACAACTTATTATTTTGTTGTATATGGTTGCTAATTTAAAAGGCATGTGGATAGCTGATGTTGAACTCATGATGGCATTATTTGCAGGACAAGCATCAGTGTGTGGTGAAGGCCAATGTTAATCTGGAGAAGCAAGTTATGTCCTTGGTTTTGCTCTATTGGTGAAGCCTCCTCACTGCTATTCTGCAGGAGAATCTGAGATGCACCTCCAATGCCTCAAAATCCAGCAGAAAAAGGTTTGGTTTTGCTCCTCCCAGTCCTCTTCTAGCTAGTTGTACACTGCTGCTACCTGCACTTTGCATTCCTGCCACCCATGGATGCCTAACTGAATCACAACCTCAATGAAAAAGAAAAAATAATATCAATCTAGTTTACTGCAGTATATGCAAATACAGTTGGGGATTCAGTTGTTGACTTGTGTAATCGCACCATAAAATGGCACGACTTTGTTTGCATCATCATGTACAGGACCCTGCTGTGTTTGCGACGCATGCATCGACACCGAGCCGCTTCTGGTACAGCTGAACCGTCTCCCCTCTCTACTCATACATGGAACCATGTTCGTGTGTTTCATTTAGACCGTGATATAAGACACAATGTAGGCAGCATGTAAGCTAGATTGTCGTTTCTTCTTATTCCTAAAATTTGAGAATTGAACAACTTCTCAGGCTTCTACCTTGGAGGTAGCCTACGTGTGTGTGTATTAGGCTTTCTAGGTGTGGTCCTATGTGCTACTTTAGAATTTTCTTGCTCTCCTGTGAACTATTCTATTTTCAATAGTTTTTGTGGTTCATGCTAGCAAGAGTCCTTGCGTGATCAGTGTGGTCTTTTGAAAACTTCCATGAGAGCATGCTAGCTAATTTTCTACATTTAATTACCTGCCTGCATCTACCATTGATCTGAACAGTGGCAATTGAGCACCACCTATAGTAGTAGATTCAGAATATGTAGTCCTGAAAATTAAAGGGAGTAGCAATAAATGAGTCAAACAAAGATATCCATCTGAAATGTTTGCTCTGTTGCTGAAGCTCCTCTTTGCTCTAACCATTTTCGCACCAAATGCAGAATGTTCTGTTTTTATTTTGTTCCTAATTGTTCTATTTATAAGTTGTAGATGTCCTTTGTTCAAGTGTCGAAGCACCCAGCAAGTCCCATGATGAAGAAGCACCTAGCAAGGAGTACCTAATTGGAGCTTGTTATTTTTGATCTTTTTGTGTATTAGAAAACTGGATACTATGTATTATTGTAATGTACCAAGTTTGGCTGTACTGAGAAATATTCTGCATTTATACGCATATTTGAACTGGAAATTGACTGAAAATGACGCATGTATAGAACTTAAGAGTGATGCGTCATAAATTAAAATGCCATGGCTGAGTGCCAAAAAACTAGACTATAAAAGGCAGAGGCAAAAAAGAAAAGAAAAACAGGACCATAAAAGGCTGAGTGCCAAAAAAATACTAGACTGTAAAAGGCCGTGGCCCAACAAGAAATTGAATGTCAAATTTCATAAAAATAAAAAAGGCAGCAAATGTTGGGCCAGGCCCATGTAGCTAGCGAAAATTAACAGAAAAAATATATATTAAAAAGGCTGAATTAATGGGCTCGTCCCATCTAAAGCACCGAAATGGACTAGGCTGATTCTAAGTAACGACCTTTTCAATTGGTCGCAATTTTGCCACGTCAGATTGCCACGTCGGATCCGACGTGGCCTGGGCAGACAACCGGTGACCAAATCAAAAGGTCATGGGTTCAATGACCTTCTGTTTTGGTTGTAAACGTCTACGACCTTCTCACAAAGAAGGTCGTTAATTTTAGTTTACGACTGCCAGCTTTTGACCTTCTGTTTTTGGTCATAAAAAGGTTGCAAATGAAAAACAATGACCTTTCAGTGACCAATAGTCAAGGTCACAAGTTGACATATTTCTTGTAGTGATTGGGATATCCTAACGAGACAATCTACATAGAAACGTAATGATTGTATGAACATCGGGCATCTAAAAAAACAACATTTGTTTAAGTGGCCGTGATGGTTACCTGAAATTGGCTCAACCATCTAAAAAGAGGCCCATGAGGATCGTTGTCTATGGCCCTAGCAGTCGGCACCGCAGCCAAAAAACGAGTCTGCATCGTTGCTTGCCAACCAGATTCTGCCTCTAAGGGACCTATGGCAGCACCGGCCAGAGGTAATCCCAAAAAGTAAGACACATCCTGTAAAGTAGGCGCCATCTCTCCCTAGGGAAAGTGAAACGTATGTGTCTCTGGTCTCCATCTATCTACTAAGCAGGTAAGGAGTGACTTGTCGTAAGAGAAACGTTTCACTTGCCTCTTGTGTAACTGCAATGGTTCACCTGCCTCATCTAAGTCCGGACCATCAACCCACTCATCCAATGTACCCTCAAATAGTCGTGCCAAGGGTAGAAGTCCAGCCCAATTTAACCTACAAAATAAAGAGTTTGTTAGCGGCTATGAAAAGTATGACAAACATAATAAGTCATTATATGGATTCCATTATATGCACACTAACCTATCAACCTATGACTCGTGTATCATCCAGTTAGTCTTTGGGGTACGAGTGACCAACACGTGTAAGTTGTTGCCCGCTTCCAAAAGGGCGCCTCGGTGCTTTCTATCGATGTTACCATTAAGCAACGGATACGAAGACATATCTGCAATTCAAACAATAAATCTCAGGTGCAAATAAAACATGTACAAACATATTAGAAATTAAAACATAGTCCTGACATATTACGAATTAAAACATAGTCCTGACATATTACATATTAAAACACAGTCCTGACATATTACGAATTAAAACACAGTCCTGACATATTCCAAATTAAAACATAGTCCTGACATATTACAAATTAAAACATAGTCCTGACATATTACATATTAAAAACCACTACGACACAATATATAGCTTGTGAGTTATTTCTTCCTCGTCCGCGCCTTCGGCCTCGACTGCCACGACCACGTCCGCCTCTTGCTCCTGTTGTCGCAGCCGTCAATGTGGAAGCACTCGTCGATGTGGAAGCACCATCTTTGTTCAGGTCGGGACAATATTTCATCCTATGCCCATAAGCCGCGCATAACAAGCATTGTCTGGTTGCTCCACCAGCTTCAGACTGGTCAATATCGTTCCGGATGCGACGGGACTTTCGTCTGCCCCTACTTGTTCGGCGAAGGTCTGGATGCGGGATGTATACACTAGTAGAAAACGAAGCTTTAAAACAGGTTCGTAAGGGCCTTTAGTGCCGGTTCCATAACCGGCACTAATTGGTGGGCACTAAAGGCCCCCCCTTTAGTACCGGTTCGGCACGAACCGGCGCTAAAGTGCTACCACGTGGCGTGAGCTCGCACCCTAGTATGGGGGACCTTTAGTATCGTTGGTGTTACCAACTGGTACTAAAGGTTTTTTTAAAAAAAAAATGAAAATTTAAAAAAAAAATTGATTATTTTTTTTCGATTTTTAATTTTTTTGAATTATTTGGTGATTTAGTCTCTAATGACCTCTCTTAACTGCTCAAGTATGGATCACTCATTCCAAATAATATAACTTCCCGACCGGTCACCCATCCCTCTCACTACTCCAGCCCGAGCATGCTTAACTTTCGGGTTCTATTCTCCTTCGTTTCCAAGTCTGCACTTGTTGTTTTCCTGACAATAGTAAGATGCCAATCTTATTAACCCTCAGGAGTTTAGCTTGAGCATGAAGTCACACATTTCACTGTTTGAGTTTGAAACTATTATTCTAAAAAACAGTAATTATTTAGTAACACTAATATTTCTTGAATAAGTTTGACCACAGTTTGACCATAGTTTGACCACAGTTTGACCAGATTTGACAAAAATTCAAAAAATTGAAATAATTATTTAGTAACACTAATATTCTTGAATAATTATGTAGTAACATTAATACTTCTTGAATAAGTAGTTTGACCAGATTTAACAAAAAAAATTAAAAAAACTTAAATTTGACCATATCTTTTTTTCCTTTTGGAATTTGAGGATTCTAAAAAAATGCAAACATGCCATAGGCCGTCTCCATCGGATGCGGATTTTCGTGCTGATTTTTTTGATATATTATATGTTTTTTCCGACATCGTATGCAAAAGTTATAGCCGTTTTACATTTTCCCTACACTTTTTGCAAAACATGTCCCAATTTAAGTTTTCAAATTTTCCTAACTAGTACATGTAGTAATATAACTACCTCTCGAAGGATTTTATTTTTTGAAGTTTTTATCATTTTCTTTTCATTTTTTCAGAACTGAAATGGCGACACACGGGGGGGGGGGGGGGGGTAGAGTTTGAAAATTGCCCTATAGTGTCGGTTTGTGTCACAAACTGGTACTATAGGTCAGACCCCTTTTGTACCGGTTTGTCGCACAAACCGGTACTAAAGGTGATCGTGGGGCCCCAGCCTGACGCCAGCCTGCCATCACCCCTTTAGTACTGGTTCGTGGCACGAACCGGTACTAAAGGTTCAACACGAACCGGCATTAATGCATAGTCATTCGAACCGGCACTAATGGTACCATTAGTGCCGGCTCAAATTCAAACCGGCACGAATGTGCTTCACGTTTGACCATTTTTCTACTACTGATACTCTCTCACCGCCGTTAACCTGGTTGAAATTGCCGACGACTCTAAACCCTGTCATCTCGCTTGTCCAGGTGTTGAGCACTACCTCTTTTAAATAGTATGGGGACACGAAGGAGATAGCATCCAACTCAATCTGGCCACATGCAGCCAACACATGAGAGCAAGGTAGGTGCAACAACTTCGGTTTGTTGCATGTACACTCACACGTTGGATAAAATTCCGTTCCAATTTTTACCTCGTGTGTCTTCACCTCATGTCCAGAACCAAAACCATCGGTAGGAAGCTGAATCTCATACCTCCTTTCTTGATTCCCTATGAGTCTGACAGTGTGCTTCTTTGCTTTCTCTATCTTCTTTGCCATGTATTCCATGACACGTCTAAAATAAGGTGTGTTCTGATTATCTTCAATATGCTTCTTTGCTAACTCGTGCCTTTCTCTGAAATATCTCAAAGTGCCATGGAATACAACCTCCACAATAGCTGTGAGTGGTAATGCTCTATTCCCTCTCAGCACAAAGTTATACACCTCTGCAAGATTGGTTGTCATGTGGCCATACCTAGCTCCATGTGTGTCATGCAGCAAAGACAAATTCACTGGAGGCTCTTTCTCTATCCACTCAGAAAAATTCTTTATTGCGCTTCCCTTCTTTCTCTTAGTATTAGGAGGGTCAATTGCTAGCAAGTCACAAAGACCTACTGGCTCCTCTAGCTCCACGATGAGTGCTGCTAATTTAACATGATCTTCTTCCATTTTCTTCCTCGCACGGACCTGCTTCTTAGTAAACTCATCTAGTTTTGACCAAATAAATTCGTATTTGCACTGCTGACTCTGCTTGCATAATTTTTTGAACAAGTTCATCAACCTCTTGTTCTTGAACTATGAGAAAAAATTAGCCCCAAGATGGCGCATGCACCACCGGCTCTGCAAGTCCCTCCAAGGTGTTGGTTCGTCAACTGTTGGATCACGTAGTGTCTTCACGGCCTTCAATATACCAGCATGTCTGTCATGAATGACGCACACGTTTGGTCGGTCCTTCACAATGGCAATTTTCACTTGCCGGAGGAACCATACCCAGCTGGGAAAGTTCTCACCCTCCACAAATGCCATGGAAAGTGGGATGATTTGATTGTTCCCGTCCACACCAATAGCAGTCAGGATTTGCCCTCTATACTGACCGGTCAGGAATGTACCATCCACAAACATAACAGGAGGACAATGCCGAAAAGCTTCGATGCACATAGCGAAAGAGAAGAACACTCGTTTCAACACCTTGTAATCTGGTATACTCATCAACCTCATGTGTTGTACGTTCACATAAGCGCCAGGATTCCTGTCCTTCAATATGGCAAGGAGACGGAGAACATTATCATATTAGTCAAAGAACGTCCCAAACCTTTCCTCCATAGCCTTCTGTTAGCCCTCCAAGCCTTCCCATAAGGAATGACATAATTCCATCTGACCTTCACTCCTGTCTGGATGTGTTTTGCTTCCATATCTATCTTCTCTACTATCTCAGTATACATGAGTTGCGCAATGAGACTTGAAGTCAGGTTCGGATGCTTCATCAGCAGGTTCTTCCTCACACAATTATGTGGGACGACAATGGTGACAACCCAGTGGATGTCATACTTCGGCACGTGCCCGTGCACCTTCCCAGGACAACCTGTTTCAACACATTTCACGGTATAGTTTGTTGGACTTGATATGTGTGTCCGGAAAACCCTCTGCGTAGACATAGCCCACTTTATCACCACATACTTCAATTTTTTATTTATATCAAACATAGCCCCTATCTGTACTTGGTTCAGATTATACTGCCATGGAGTCTCATGGCCATCGTTCATTGTAAGGCCGTTGGATATGTCCTGCTCCCATGCAGAAGGAATCGGTACCTCCACTTCATCCTCAGAATTTTCAGAATCTAGTTCCTCCACCAATCCATCCTCGTCCTCTTCCTCTATCACCCTCTGCATTTCATCCCCTTCCTCATCCCCATCAGCAAAACCAGAACCAGCTAATATTATCGACTGGCTACTCTGCCCAGTATCAGGACCATAAACATTGTGTGGCACGTAGTCCGACTCTTTCTCGGGTTGGCTAGCATCCACATCTTGTGGCTGTGACCCGGATAAAACAATCTAATTAGCCACTTCACTGCCTTGGCCGGGTTCATACCCCCTGTGGAGTTGTACGGTATTCTCCTCCATTGGCACAGGTTGCACAAGTGCATATAGGTGGATTCTTCGGTCTCGGCAGCATCTTAACAGAGACAACCAATGTTGGATCCTATCTATCAGCATCAACTCCCACTTGACATTTTTACAAGATTTGGTCCACAATGCATGAATACTGACGGAACATATACTTTAGGATCCAGCCCGAAACTAGTTGCTCACCAGTACTTCAACTGTCTAATGTCCAGTCTGTCCGGGTCTGCTAGTGTCATGACGCCATTTTTAAACTCGCTAAGATCGACCCCCAACTCATTATATCGAACATTACCAGTGCCGTAGTAAACATTCAGATTTACTGATTCAGACATTTTCATGTGTCAGACATTGTCATCTTCTCATTAATCACAACGAACACTAATATTACCCGCTACACTAACTACGCGCTAAAATGCCACCAAAAACATATTAACACTAACTAATAAACTATACAATTTAGAGAAAATTTGTGACGCCATGATTATACATTCGAAGTGTGCGTCTCTTCCGGTCAGCGGCACCGGCCACCTCGTGGAGTACTTGCACCACCGGTCAACGGCAGCGCCGCCCACTCGACGACCGGATATTCAACTCCGGTCACCCCCAAGCTGCTGCTCCGCCTCACCACCTCCTCCTCCACAGCTACTGCTCCTCCTCACCACCACCTTATTCCCAACTGCACCTCCTCCTCTCCACCATGGCTCATCCCCCAAGCGCACAAAAAACTATCCCATAGCAAAAAAACACCGTAGGCCGGTGGAGAATACTATGATCTATATATTGTGTGCCTTGGTTGTGAAAATGCGTGCAAACTGGAGGAGATCAGGGAGGATACGCGAGCTCTACAAAGAAGAACGAGAGGAAGAGAAAGAATAGAGGCGAGCTGACCCGAGGAGGAAGGTGACGACGCGGTGGCCTTATCCAAACCTTTTCGGTCTAGGCCTAGCCGAAAAGCTTTTCGGCCGCAGGCTGGCCGAAGACGACCCATTTCGGTCTAGGCCTGGCCGAAGCTACTATTTTCGGCCCACCACCCACCGACGCCACCTCTTCGGCCCAACTGAGCCTCTTTTCGGCCTACTGCTAGACGAAATGTCCTTTTCGACCAAGTTCGGGCCGAAAACTACCTGACAGTGTCCTGGACTAGGGGGTACTCAGCACGTCATCTCCCGATCTGTTAGATTGGGCCGAGGACCCCCATGGCCGTATACTCATGGGCCAGTTCGGACAGCCGCCGCATACAAGGAAGATTCCACAAGACTTGGCGATCAAGACAAGGACTCCTCCCCACCGGCGTATTCGGCTAGGACTCTTCTTATCCTAGGCCTCTGGTGCATTATATAAACCGAGGCCAGGCTAATCGATAGAGATATACAACAACCATAACATACAATCATACCATAGGCTAGCTTCTAGGGTTTAGCCTCTCTGAACTCGTGGTAGATCTACTCTTGTACTACCCATATCATCAATATTAATCAAGCAGGATGTAGGGTTTTACCTCCATCAAGAGGGCCCGAACCTAGGTAAAACATCGTGTCCCCTGCCTCCTGTTACCATCCGGCCTAGATGCACAGTTCGGGACCCCCTACCCGAGATCCGCTGGTTTTGACACCGACACTACCTCTTCGGCCACCACAAGGCCGACGGGGTCATAGTTTTGATATTTTGGCAATGGGTACTATAGTTTCCGAATTAGCTATAAAAACGTGATACTTTTGAAAAAAATCCACCAAAGCACATGTAGATGTCAAATGTATGGCTCAAACATCCATATATAGTAGTGCTACCAACTTAAATAAATGACATATGTGAATGACTAGTTGCAAAGAAGTTAGGTGCTTAAGGGCATCTCAAACCACCGCAACCGTCCATACCGCGTGGTCCGGACGTGTTTTGCCAACCAATGCAGTCTTGTATCATTCCTCTCGGTGGTCCGGACGAACTTTTTTCCAACAAATCACAAAAAAATTAAGGGGGGGGGTGTTGGGGAACGTAGTAATTTCAAAATTTTCCTACGCACACGCAAGATCATGGTGATGCATAGCAACGAGAGGGGAGAGTGTTGTCCACGTACCGTCGTAGACCGAAAGCGGAAGCGTTAGCACAACGCGGTTGATGTAGTCGTATGTCTTCACGATCCGACCGATCCAAGTACCGAACGCACGGCACCTCCGAGTTCAGCACACGTTCAGCTCGATGACGTCCCGCGAACTCCGATCCAGCAGAGCTTCACAGGAGAGTTCTGTTAGCACAACGGCGTGGTGACGATGATGATGTTGCTACAGACGCAGGGCTTCACCTAAGCACCGCTACGATATGATCGAGGTGGAATATGGTGGAGGGGGGCACCGCACACGGGTGGGAGAGATCAACTAATCAACTTGTGTGTCTAGAGGTGCCCCCCTGCCCCTATATATAAAGGAGCAAGGGGGGAGGCCGGCCGGCCCTCTACGGGCACGCCAGGAGGAGGAGTCCTCCTCCTAGTAGGAGTAGGACTCCCCTTTCCTACTCCTACTAGGAGGAGGAGAGGAAGAAGGAGAAGGAAGGAGAAGGAGGAAAAGGAGGAAAGGGGGGCCGGGCTAGGGGGGCCGCGCGCCCTACCTCCTCTCTTCCACCACTTGGCCCATGAGGCCCATTACTTCTTCCTCATATTCCCGTAACTCCCCGGTACCCCCGAAAATACCCGAATCACTCGGAACCTTTCCGATGTCCGAATATAGTCGTCCAATATATCGATCTTTATGTCTCGACCATTTCGAGACTCCTCGTCATGTCCCCGATCCCGTCCAGGACTCTGAACTACCTTTGATACATCAAATCACATAAACTCATAATACAATCGTCACCGAAACTTTAAGCGTGCGGACCCTACGGGTTCGAGAACTATGTAGACATGACCGAGACATGTCTCCGGTCAATAACCAATAGAGGAACCTGGATGCTCATATTGGCTCCCACATATTTTACGAAGATCTTTATCAGTCAGACCGCATAACAACATACATTGTTCCCTTTGTCATCGGTATGTTACTTGCCCGAGATTCGATCGTTGGTATCTCAATACCTAGTTCAATCTCGTTACTGGCAAGTCTCTTTACTCGTTCCGTAATACATCATCCCGCAACTAACTTATTAGTTGCAGTGCTTGCAAGGCTTAAGTGATGTGCATTACCGAGAGGGCCCAGAGATACCTCTCCGACAATCGGAGTGACAAATCCTAATCTCGAAATACGCCAACCCAAAAAGTACCTTCGGAGACACCTGTAGATCACCTTTATAATCACCCAGTTATGTTCTGACGTTTGGTAGAACACAAAGTGTTCCTTCGGTAAACGGGAGTTGCATAATCTCATAGTCATAGGAACATGTATAAGTTATGAAGAAAGCAATAGCAGCAAACTAAACGATCAAGTGCTAAGCTAATGGAATGGGTCAAGTCAATCACATAATTCTCCTAATGATGTGATCCCGTTAATCAAATGACAACTCATGTCTGTGGCTAGGAAACATAACCATCTGCGATTAACGAGCTAGTCAAGTAGAGGCATACTAGTGACACTCTGTTTGTCTATGTATTCACACATGTATTATGTTTCCGGTTAATACAATTCTAGCATGAATAATAAACATTTATCATGATATAAGGAAATAAATAATAACTTTATTATTGCCTCTAGGGCATATTTCCTTCAGTCTCCCACTTGCACTAGAGTCAATAATCTAGATTACACAGTAATGATTCTAACACCCATGGAGCCTTGGTGCTGATCATGTTTTTCTCGTGGAAGAGGCTTAGTCAGCGGGTCTGCAACATTCAAATCCATATGTATCTTGCAAATTTCTATGTCTCCCACTTGGACAAAATCCCGAATGGAATTGAAGCGTCTCTTGATGTGCTTGGTTCTCTTGTGAAATCTGGATTCCTTCGCCAAGGCAATTGCACCAGTATTGTCACAAAAGATTTTCATTGGACCCGAGGCACTAGGTATGACACCTAGATCGGATATGAACTCCTTCATCCAGACTCCTTCATTTGCTGCTTCCGAAGCAGCTATGTACTCCGCTTCACATGTAGATCCCGCCACGATGCTTTGTTTAGAACTGCACCAACTGACAGCTCCACCGTTCAACATAAACACGTATCCGGTTTGCGATTTAGAATCGTCCCAATCAGTGTCAAAGCTTGCATCAACGTAACCATTTACGATGAGCTCTTTGTCACCTCCATATATGAGAAACATATCCTTAGTCCTTTTCAGGTACTTCAGGATGTTCTTGACCGCTGTCCAGTGATCCACTCCAGGATTACTTTGGTACCTCCCTGCTAGACTTATAGCAAGGCACACATCAGGTCTGGTACACAGCATTGCATACATGATAGAGCCTATGGCTGAAGCATAGGGAACATCTTTCATTTTCTCTCTATCTTCTGCGGTGGTCGGACATTGATTCTTACTCAACTTCACACCTTGTAACACAGGCAAGAACCCTTTCTTTGCCTGATCCATTTTGAACTTCTTCAAAACTTTGTCAAGGTATGTGCTTTGTGAAAGTCCAATTAAGCGTCTTGATCTATCTCTATAGATCTTAATGCCCAATATGTAAGAAGCTTCACCGAGGTCTTTCATTGAAAAACTCTTATTCAAATATCCCTTTATGCTATCCAGAAATTCTATATCATTTCCAATCAATAATATGTCATCCACATATAATATCATAAATGCTACAGAGCTCCCACTCACTTTCTTGTAAATACAGGCTTCTCCAAAAGTCTGTACAAAACCAAATGCTTTGATCACACTATCACAACGTTTATTCCAACTCCGAGAGGCTTGCACCAGTCCATAAATGGATCGCTGGAGCTTGCACACTTTGTTAGCTGCCTTTGGATCGATAAAACCTTCTGGCTGCATCATATACAACTCTTCTTCCAGAAATCCATTCAGGAATGCAGGTTTAACATCCATTTGCCAAATTTCATAATCATAAAATGCGGCAATTGCTAACATGATTCTGACAGACTTAAGCATCTCTACGGGTGAGAAGGTCTCATCATAGTCAATCCCTTGAACTTGTCGAAAACCTTTTGCAACAAGTCGAGCTTTGTAGACAGTAACATTACCGTTAGCATCAGTCTTCTTCTTGAAGATCCATTTATTCTCAATTGCTTGCCGATCAATGGGCAAGTCAACCAAAGTCCACACTTTGTTCTCATACATGGATCCCATCTCAGATTTCATGGCTTCTAGTCATTTTGTGGAATCTGGGCTCACCATCGCATCTTCATAGTTCGTAGGTTCATCATGATCTAGTAACATGACTTCCAGAACAGGATTACAGTACCACTCTGGTGCGGATCTTATTCTGGTTGATCTACGAGGTTCGGTACTAACTTGATCTGAAGTTTCATGATCATTATCATTAGCTTCCTCACTAATTGATGTAGGTGTCACAGAAACCGGTTTCTGTGATGTACTACTTTCCAATAAGGGAGCTGGTAAAGTTACCTCATCAAGTTCTACTTTCCTCCCACTCACTTCTTTCGAGAGAAACTCCTTCTCTAGAAAGGATCCATTCTTAGCAACGAAAGTCTTGCCTTCAGATCTATGATAGAAAGTGTACCCAACAGTTTCCTTTGGGTATCCTATGAAGACACATTTCTCCGATTTGGGTTCGAGCTTATCAGGTTGAAGCTTTTTCACATAAGCATCGCAGCCCCAAACTTTCAGAAACGACAACTTTGGTTTCTTGCCAAACCACAGTTCATAAGGCGTCGTCTCAACGGATTTCGATGGTGCCCTATTTAACGTGAATGCAGCCGTCTCTAAAGCATAACCCCAAAATGATAGCGGTAAATTTGTAAGAGACATCATAGATCGCACCATATCTAGTAAAGTACGATTATGATGTTCGGACACACTATTACGCTATGGTGTTCCGGGTGGCGTGAGTTGCGAAACTATTCCGCATTGTTTCAAATGTAGACCAAACTCGTTAGTCAAATATTCTCCTCCACGATCAGATCGTAGAAACTTTATTTTCTTGTTACGATGATTTTCGACTTCATTCTAAAATTCTTTGAACTTTTCAAATGTTTCAGACTTATGTTTCATTAAGTAGATATACCCATATCTGCTTAAATCATCTATGAATGTGAGAAAATAACGATATCCGCCATGAGCCTCAATATTCATCGGACCACATACATCTGTATGTATGATTTCCAACAAATCTGTTGCTCTCTCCATAGTACCGGAGAACGGCGTTTTGGTCATCTTGCCCATGAGGCATGGTTCGCAAGTACCAAGTGATTCATAATCAAGTGATTCCAAAAGTCCATCAGTATGGAGTTTCTTCATACGCTTTACACCGATATGACCTAAACGGCAGTGCCACAAATAAGTTGCACTATCATTATTAACTCTGCATCTTTTGGTTTCAACATTCTGAATATGTGTATCACTACTATCGAGATTCATCAAAAATAGACCACTCTTCAAGGGTGCATGATCATAAAAGATATTATTCATATAAATAGAACAACCATTATTCTCTGATTTAAATGAATAACCGTCTCGCATCAAACAAGATCCAGATATAATGTTCATGCTCAACGCTGGCACCAAATAACAATTATTTAGGTATAAAACTAATCCCGAAGGTAGATGTAGAGGTAGCGTGCCGACCGCGATCACATCGACTTTGGAACCATTTCCCACGCGCATCGTCACCTCGTCCTTTGCCAGTGTTCGCTTAATCCGTAGTCCCTGTTTCGAGTTGCAAATGTTAGCAACAGAACCAGTATCAAATACCTAGGTGCTACTGCGAGCTCTAGTAAGGTACACATCAATAACATGTATATCACATATACCTTTGTTCACCTTGCCATCCTTCTTATCCGCCAAATACTTGGGGCAGTTCCGCTTCCAGTGTCCAGTCTGCTAGCAGTAGAAGCACTCAGTTTCAGGCTTAGGTCCATATTTGGGTTTCTTCTCCTGAGCAGTAACTTGCTTACTGTTCTTCTTGAAGTTCCCCTTCTTCTTCCCTTTGCCCTTTTTCTTGAAACTAGCGGTCTTGTTGACCATCAACACTTGATGCTCCTTCTTGATTTCTACCTCTGTAGCCTTTAGCATTGCGAAGAGCTCGGGAATTGTCTTATCCATCCCTTGTATGTTATAGTTCATCACGAAGCTCTTGTAGCTTGGTGGCAGTGATTGAAGAACTCTGTTAATGACACTATCAACAGGAAGATTAACTCCCAGTTGAGTCAAGTGATTATGATACCCAGACATTTTCAGTATATGTTCACTGACAGAACTATTCTCCTCCATCTTGCAGCTATAGAATTTATTGGAGACTTCATATCTCTCAATCCGGGCATTTGCTTGAAATATTAACTACAACTCCTGGAACATCTCATATGCTCCATGACGTTCAAAACGCCATTGAAGTCCCGATTCTAAGCCGTAAAGCATGGCACACTGAACTATCGAGTAGTCATCAGCTTTGCTCTGCCAGACGTTCATAACATCTGGTGTTGCTCCAGCAGCAGGCCTGGCACCTAGCGGTGCTTCCAGGACGTAATTCTTCTGTGCAGCAATGAGAATAATCCTCAAGTTACGGACCCAGTTCGTGTAATTGCTACCATCATCTTTCAACTTTGCTTTCTCAAGGAACGCATTAAAATTCAACGGAACAACAGCACGGGCCATCTATCTAAAATCAAACATAACCAAGCAAGATACTATCAGGTACTAAGTTCCTGATAAATTTAAGTTCAATTAATCATATTACTTAAGAACTCCCACTTAGAAAAATATCTCTCTAATCTTCTAAGTGATCATGTGCTCCAAATCAACTAAACCATAACCGATCATCACGTGAAATGGAGTAGCTTTCAATGGTGAACATCAATATGTTGATCATATCTACTATATGATTCACGCTCGACCTTTCGGTCTCAGTGTTCCGAGGCCATATCTGCATATGCTAGGCTCGTCAAGTTTAACCTGAGTATTCTGCGTGTGCAAAACTGGCTTGAACCCGTTGTAGATGGACGTAGAGCTTATCACACCCGATCATCACGTGGTGTCTGGGCACGACGAACTTTGGCAACGGTGCATACTCAGGGAGAACACTTTTATCTTAAAATTTAGTGAGAGATCATATTATATTGCTACCGTCAATCAAAGCAAGATAAGATGCATAAAAGATAAACATCGCATGCAATCAATATAAGTGATATGATATGGCCATCATCATCTTGTGCTTGTGATCTCCATCTCCGAAGCACCGTCATGATCACCATCGTCACCGGCGCGACACCTTGATCACCATTGTAGCATCGTTGTCGTCTCGCCAATCTTATGCTTCCACGACTATCGCTACCGCTTAGTGATAAAGTAAAGCATTACAGCGCAATTGCATTGCATACAATAAAGCGACAACCATATGGCTCATGCCAGTTGCCGATAACTCAGTTACAAAACATGATCATCTCATACAATAAAATTTAGCATCATGTCTTGACCATATCACATCACAACATGCCCTGCAAAAATAAGTTAGACATTCTCTACTTTGTTGTTGCAAGTTTTACGTGGCTGCTACGGGCTTAGCAAGAACCGTTCTTACCTACGCATCAAAACCACAACGATAGTTTGTCAAGTTGGTGTTGTTTTAATCTTCGCAAGGACCGGGCGTAGCCACACTTGGTTCAACTAAAGTTGGAGAAACTGACACCCGCCAGCCACCTATGTGCAAAGCACGTTGGTAGAACAAGTCTCGCGTAAGCGTACGCGTAATGTCGGTCTGGGCCACTTCATCCAACAATACCGCCGAACCAAAGTATGACATGCTGGTAAGCAGTATGACTTATATCGCCCACAACTCACTTGTGTTCTACTCGTGCACAACATCAACGCATAAAACCTAGGCTCGGATGCCACTGTTGGGGAACATAGTAATTTCAAAATTTTCCTACGCACACGCAAGATCATGGTGATGCATAGCAACGAGAGAGGAGAGTGTTGTCCACGTACCCTCGTAGACCGAAATCAGAAGCGTTAGCACAACGCGGTTGATGTAGTCGTACGTCTTCACGATCCGACCGATCCAAGTACCAAACGCACGGCACCTCCGAGTTCAGCACACGTTCAGCTCGATGACGTCCCCCGAACTCCGATCCAGCAGAGCTTCACGGGAGAGTTACGTCAGCACAACGGCGTGGTGACGGTGATGATGTTGCTACCGACGCAGGGCTCCGCCTAAGCACCGCTACGATATGACCGAGATGGAATATGGTGGAGGGGGGCACCGCACACGGGTGGGAGAGATCAACTGATCAACTTGTGTGTCTAGAGGTGCCCCCTGCCCCTGTATATAAAGGAGCAAGGGGGAGGCCGGCCGGCCCTCTATGGGCGCGCCAGGAGGAGGAGTCCTCCTCCTAGTAGGAGTAGGACTCCCCTTTCCTACTCCTAATAGGAGGAGGAAAGGAAGGAGGAGAAGGAGAAGGAATGAGAAGGAGGAAAAGGAGGAAAGGGGGCCGGCCCCCTAGTCCAATTTGGTTTGGGCTAGGGGGGGCCGCCCGCCCTACCTCCTCTCTTCCAACACTTGGCCCATGAGGCCCATTACTTCTTCCTCGTATTCCCGTAACTCCCCGGTACCCCTGAAAATACCCGAATCACTCGGAACCTTTCCGATCTCCGAATATAGTCGTCCAATATATCGATCTTTACATCTCGACCATTTTGAGACTCCTCGTCATGTCCCTTATCCCATCCGGGACTCCGAACTACCTTCGGTACATCAAATCACATAAACTCATAATACAATCGTCACCGAAACTTTAAGCGTGCAGACCCTACGGGTTCGAGAACTATGTAGACATGACCGAGACATGTCTCCGGTCAATAACCAATAGCGGAACTTGGATGCTCATATTGGCTCCCACATATTCTACGAAGATCATTATCGGTCAGACCGCATAACAACATACGTTGTTCCCTTTGTCATCGGTATGTTACTTGCCCGAGATTCGATCGTTGGTATCTCAATACCTAGTTCAATCTCGTTACCGGCAAGTCTCTTTACTCGTTCCGTCATACATCATCCCGCAACTAACTTATGAGTTGCAATGCTTGCAAGGCTTAAGTGATGTGCATTACCGAGAGGGCCCAGAGATACCTCTCCGACAATCGGAGTGGCAAATCTTAATCTCGAAATACGCCAACCCAACAAGTACCTTCGGAGACACCTGTAGAGCGCCTTTATAATCACCCAGTTACGTTGTGACGTTTGGTAGCACACAAAGTGTTCCTCCGGTAAACAGGATTTGCATAATCTCATAGTCATAGGAACATGTATAAGTTATTAATAAAGCAATAGCAACAAACTAAACGATCAAGTGCTAAGCTAATGGAATTGGTCAAGTCAATCACATCATTCTCCTAATGATGTGATCCCATTAATCAAATGACAACTCATGTCTATGGCTAGGAAACATAACCATCTTCGATTAACGAGCTAGTCAAGTAGAGGCATACTAGTGACACTCTGTTTGTCTATGTATTCACACATGTATTATGTTTCCGGTTAATACAATTCTAGCATGAATAATAAACATTTATCATGATATAAGGAAATAAATAATAACTTTATTATTGCCTTTAGGGCATATTTCCTTCAGTCTCCCACTTGCACTAGAGTCAATAATCTAGATTACACAGTAATGATTCTAACACCCATGGAGCCTTGGTGCTGATCATGTTTTTCTCGTGGAAGAGGCTTAGTCAGCGGGTCTGCAACATTGAGTGGGCGTTACAGGCATCCAGACCGTTGTCACGTCCGCTTCTGATTGTCCTGGCCCACCATTAACCCCCTGCCTCGCCCGCACGTGCTTCCCGCCCGAAACAGTCAGCGCCGCTCTAGAGCGTCAGTGTTGCATTCATGCCCGGCCAGAGTGGACACGACCTCTCACTGATGCCGGCATTGAAGTGAGGCGCCTGCCGAGAAAGCACCTTTTGTGCCGCTTCCCTGTGCAGGCGACTGCTCCGGGTTCAAACAACACCCCTTTGGTCTGTTACCCTACATTAATGATATGCGGGTGTCGAGGAACCTTCTCCGATGCCACCCACCCATCCATCCGTCTGCCGTCCACCGTTAACCACACCGTTGCGGCCCATTGTCATCCGCCCACTATATAAACTTGAGCCTCGGCCATAGCCCTCCTCCGGCCCCTTTCTCCTCTCCGCACCACACCTGCCATGGCCTCCTCGCGCTCCAAAGCCCTTTGGTACACCCTCTCATCGGAGCAAAAGAAGGAGATGGCTGCCATTGTTACCGGTTGGCAGGACGACAGATAAACAAAGGCTGATGATGCCCCAACGGAGGACGAGCCGGCACCACCCTCCTCGTCGGTACATGCCGACATCATCATCGGCGAGGCCCGTGCCCATTACACGGATATGGTGCGGCAGGAGCAGGAGTCCAAGTTCTGGCAGGCGCAGACCGACCAGGCCTACAACCTCAGCCTCCTTGACGAGCACCGGCGCGTAGAGGAGCAACTCGCCCTCGGGAGGGCCATCACGCCGGGCGTGGGCATGGTGGAGCAGGAGGCACTACTCGACTCATGCCGCTCCGCCCATGACATCCGCCGCGACCGCTGGTGGTACCGCCTCCATCAGGCGAAATTGAAGGTCGCACACAATAAGATGGACGAGGCGGCGAATGAGGTGTTCGGCAGGAGCGGTGGTAAGGAGGACATCAACAGTTCCGTCGAAGTCGCGCCCTGCCGCCACGATGACTAAGCCAGCACGTCCGCGGGTGCCTCCGGTAGTGAGGAAGAGTACTGCATGGTTGGTCGCCACCGTGAGGGTCCCAAGAAGGCCACAACTCCTCCCATCCCATTGAAGACAAGCTTGGTGGGCTGAACATCGTCGGCTGATTAGCCTCTTGGCTGGTGGCATGAAGGCAGACAACTTCATTTTTGGGGCTCATCGCTGTGGAGGCGGAGGCTACGGAGGCAGAGCTGGAGAGCGCCGAGGCGGAACCTGAGAGGGCTAAGGCAAGAGCCGGAGCTTCAGTGTTCGGGGCTCATGGCTGGACGGGCGCCCACGATCGTTTAGATTAGGTTAAGAGTAGGGTTTAGTTAAAAATTGTCCAAAATGTAATGAATTTCGTCTGGTTTATATGAAATATGTCGTGTTTGCATGAATTTCGTTTGTTTAGTTCAAACAGTGGTTGAAATGTATGCGAGCAGTTTTGTAAAACATAAAATAAAAATGAAAAATAATTAAATGGTAAACACAAAAAGAAAAGGGAAACACAAAATGATACCCCTAAACACTCCAAAACCATAAACCCCTACAAACCCTCCAAAACCCTAAACCCCAACTCCTGAGGTGTGGCGTCCTTTAGTCCCGGTTGGTGTTACCAACCGGGACTAAAGGACCTCCTGCCTGAGCGCTACGCGGCGGCCACATGGAGCCCCTTTAGTTCCAATCCGTAACACAACCGGGACTAAAAATGGGGGGGGGGGGGGCCTTTAGCCCCGATCCCTTAGTGTCGGTTGCCCAACCGGGACTAAAGGCCCTTACGAACCGGTACTAATGTACCGTTTCCTATTAGTGTGGCTGGCTCCTGCATCCGTGTCCGCGAACTGACCCCCCCTATCCACGGACAGATGCCTGAGAAAATTTACGGCTTAGTGTTGGAGTTGCCCTAACTATGTGGCAAACAAATGTCTCACTCAAACGGCCGTGTACAGTACCAACTTCTACTATATGTGCTATCAAACTTTGAAGTCTCTCACCACTAAATAGTAAAACGTAATTTAAGTGTGTTAGATCGAAAATATACCATTAACATGTTGATGAAAAATAATATTCATAGTATTTATAGTTCTGTATATAGGTACTTCATACATATTCGCACAAAGATTGATATGTAAAGTTGCTCATTAGATATCATGTACTTTTTCGAACCATGCAAGAGGACTGTGTAAATATTGATACACCTTCTGTTTTTGCAAATGAGAGCATCAATGGATGCTTATCTAGGCGCTTATAGACAGAAAAAATAGCAAGACAATTAAAAGGCCCCAGGCGCTATCTGGTCCAACGCTCGGCGCTAACGATCGGCGCTAAATACGTGTGGAAAAAAGGTTAAGGGGGTGTTTGTTTTCAGAGACTTTTTGGTGTAGGGACTAGAAAAAGTATCTTTTAGAGACTTTTTAACCAAACAGGAGGGACTACTAGGAACTAAAAGTTGTTTTTTGGGACTAAATGAAGAAGACTCTCAAGGAGTCTTTTATGGGACTTTTTGAGACTTTTTCAACAATGCCCCTCCTTGCACCCATTGCTCCGCCGCCCCATGGTATTGTTTGGTTGTTATTTTTCTGTATACTAGGGGTAACATGGTCTTTTACATATCATTTAATAACCTTTAGGGAAGGACTATGGACTTTTTAGTCCCTAAAAACAAACAGAGAGGGACTAAGGACTGTTTGATTGGGACTAAAAAAAGTCCTAGGACTTTTTTGCATCGCTGCGGTATCCGACGCCAGGATTTGAGGACGGAATAGCCGACTGGACGGGTTTTTTCCCCCTAGCATCCTCTTCTTGCGCTTGGCGTTGGAGATGCCCCGATGGGGCCATGGGGTACATAAATACACTCTGGCAGACAAGGCAAATTCATGTATATAATCATGATAATTAAATTGAAAAAAAACATACTCCATTGTATATGTGTAATGATTGGTTTAAGTACTATATCAAACTACTCCCTCCAAAATAGTGATCTAAACACTCTTTATAAAGGGAGTATTTTGCAAAAAAGAAGGCACTACTATACCAAACTACGAGACTTTGATACAGCGTCCTGGACTGGAGTTCACTCATGAGATGTCACATCGACTTACCCTGGCCAGGCCACCATGCACTGTGCACCTAACCTACAAACCTTGGTCCTATTTATTAGTCCCAATTGTATTTTGTGTCAAATTTTTACGAAATATTTAATTGATAAACTGTTAATGTATTTAGTAAATAATTTATCATTGAATTTGTATTTAAATGTAGTTTTCGATGATATTATTTTTTATGACATGTATTAATATTTTCTTAATTAAATCTATGATCAAAGTTTAACACAAATGTGAAGAGTGCCTATAAACCAGGACGAAGATTGTACCTATCTACGGGTACCCCAGGACCGCGCATGCCTATCATTAAAAGACAAGACAGGAACAATCCGGTGGAAAATCCATTGAGAATTCACCGGCCACAAGTACGCGATCGACTGGACGTGGCAATCCGATCGTTTTCCTCTGGTTAATGAGTGCTACCCTGGGAAAAGGAGAAAGAAGAATGGTGCTATGTGCTTACCCTCATGTTCTCCGGCCAGTCCCTCCAGGAATCAAATGATTTTGGAATCCATTGCCCATTTTGGCCCTAATCATCACGCGCAAGAAAAGCTCCGTCGCCCTCGGCGGGAAGACACACGCCAACATTTCGAACGTCCATTGACCATGATACGTTCCTTTCTTCTAGTGAGATGAAAATTGTTCCATCGGACGCCTGTCAATCCCCTCAGCCGCCAAGTAGTTGCGTCTGCGGAATTGTGGTGACCCGCCGTTGGGATTGGAGCAACGGGCATAGTGGAGGTCGGCAGGCCACTAAAACGGACGTGTGTAAAATGTCTATGCAATGCCGCCAATCTCTTTTAGCAGATGATCGCACTTTATTACCGGACTAGGCAAAAAAATCACCTTAGAACTATTGTTCTCCAGTTTCGGGGTAATTTTTTTCTAATGCAAAGTACATCAAATTGAAGAAACTGGCACACGAAAATAACTGCAAACATCCGTAATGAAACTAATGGTAGCATCAAGATTTTTCCAAGCCACCGGCTTGAAATATTTCTTGCTATTTCATACATGACACTTGGATTGTCAACCACACCAATCATTGTATAAGCACATTTACAGTTTAGGCCACGAAGCACTTTGAATTCAGTAGTAAGATGACCGAAAACATTGTAAGGAGTTTTTTCTTATGTCATGCATATATCATGTACTGCAAGCAAACAAATTTCTATGTTGTTCGTATGGTTTGAAGAACCAAATTTCTTAGGCTTATGTCGATGAGGCAAGGGGATGACACATTGCATGAATGACACACTACTACAGAAATTGGTGCTGGGGGTGGTTTTGGAACATGAGCATGAGTCGGTTTTTCTTTCCGCCTCTAAGCATGCGTCGCCAATAATCAAACCATCGGAGATGGTTGCAAATCCACCTGAAATGCTTGCAGACCCGCTTGTGGTTCCTCATGAATAGTCATTCTTGCAGCTTTAGGTGTCGAAGGCGGTTCTCCATATAGAACCGTCAGGAATACTTCTTCACTGGAAATGGTTTTAGTTCAGAACCGCCTTCATTGTTTATTTCCGGATTGCCAATTCAGTTTCATTAGGTAACGAAGCCATCTACTGAAATTTACATAAAACATTGAAATACAAAGGCATGCACATTGCCATTGATTGGCAGTTTTATAAGTTCACACCAAACACTCGTATTCATATATTATAATTCGAAGCCAACATGTAGAAAAGTTTTACTAGTTCATAGTAAACTTAACCAATCCACCATTGGTCGTCTCAAGGAGTCTACTCATCTTGCCTTGCCCTCTCGCTACCAGATATCTGGTTGACGGGTACCACGGATCACTTGTCTGATGCACAAAATAGGCTAAGGCATGGAAATAATATAGCATACTGATTGGTTTGTAATGTAATTGAGAAGATCATACACCCCCTCTGGCTCTCTGGATGTGGAACCAAACAAACAAACATGAGCCAATAGCTGGTGCCATTTATATCTCTAAATCACATAGCTAATTGTCTTCTATTTTGTGCAGTGCAACTAAAATTGACCAACATGTGAAAAATACAATCAGATTATCAGAAATATAATGCAAGCTAAATCCAGGTAAGCGAGTAAACACTAGTAGTTATCAGAGAAGTTGGAACACTTTGCAGTTATGAAGAATACGAAGCAATTTACATTTGAGAGTGAAGTTGAAGAAGTTGCATTTTTTACACAGAACTTGATCCAGCAGGAGCGTCGCCGCCTTTCATGGCCTCGTATGCCGCATCGCCTAGTTCAATCACCTCCAATTGCCTTATAAATCGAACCCCTCGCCCCACCCTAAACCTAGTTGTCGACCCCATTACCCGATCTAGCATCGGTTCACCACACCGTTAGCCACCATTCCCTTGATCTAGCTACGAATCTCTGTCGCCCTGCCTAATACGGGTAAATCTCTGCCGCATGTGGTCTCAAATCATTGTGAAGGTGTTTGTGATGGTCGTTGTCATGGGCGTCGTGGCGAGTTCCTATTTAGGGGAGGTGGACGCTAATGAGGAGGGGCAAACAAAGGTATGTGTGTGTATGTGTGTGTGTGTGTGTTTTGGGGGGGGGGGGCTCGTTGGAGGATGCTCTGCCTGAGTTCCTCTGGACCATGGTTGAGCACCGTGCCGCCGAGGCTAAACTCGCACCACTGTGCGTGCACACAGTTGTCATCCTTGCCAATCTGGAGCCGATGGTGTAGCACCACACCACTTAGGAATCAATAGAGGACGAGTATGAGGTCATCGCCAAACATCGCACCTTGGCCTCGTTGAGGACGTATATGAAACCATTTTTGCCAAGCACGACGACATCGATGACTATAAGGAGTAGAAACCAATGACTTGGATGCTGAGGGGCACCCATGACCATGAGGCCTCTTGCTCCAGCAACCGCGAAGGTCATCGAGCTCTCTTCTAGCATTGATTGGTTTAGCCAATTTTTAGCTTATTGTACTATGTCTGGTGGTGGTAGTACTAAGTCTAGTAATGGTAATGTTGTACTAATCTATGTAATGGTAATGTTGTACTAATCTATGTAATGGTATTGTATAATTATGCAATGTGATTCAAATTTCTATTTCAATTTAGTATTTTTTTAAGGACGAGATCTAAGAGAATGGCAAAATACCGGAGTTAGACGAGCAGAGTGAGGTGGAGGCATGAGGCGCGGGTGACGGAGTCCTGGACTAAGGGGTCCTCGGGCGTGCGGCCTGTTATCCATGGGTCGGACTGATGGGCTGAGAAGACATGAAGGCCGAAGACTGTACCTGTGTCCGGATTGGACTCTTCTTGGCGTGGAAGGCAAGCTTGGCGACCGACTATGAAGATTCTTTCTTATGTAACCGACTCTATGTAACCCTAGATCCCCCCCCCCCCGATGTCTATCTAGGGTTTAGCCATTATGATCTCGTGGTAGATCAACTCTTGTAACACTCATATTCATCAAGATCAATCAAGCAGGACATAGGGTATTACCTCCATAGAGAGGGCCCAAACCTGGGTAAACACATCGTGTCCCCCGTCTCCTATTACCATCGATCCTAAACGCACAGTTCGGGACCCCCTGCACGAGATCCGCCGGTTTTGACACCGACATTGGTGCTTTCATTGAGAGTTCCACTATGCCGTCGACGAAAGGTTCGATGGCCCCTTCAATCGTCTATAGCGACGCTGACAGATTTTCGTGTTTGGCGGCTTCGTACTGCGGGCCAACTCGCTTGGCCATCTGGAGTAGATCGATAGCTACGCCCCTGGCCACCAGGTCAGATTTGGAAACTTGAACTATGTCACGGATATCCGTGGTGACTTGATCTTCAATGGATTTGAGACCGCAGTGATCGCTCCCCCTCGCCCCGATGAACATGACTCAAATCTGTCATCGGACCAGATTCAGGAGATGGCTCCTGTCGCTTCAATGGCCTTAGAACCAGAGCAGATCGCGCCATTCGAGGCCACAGAGTCCACGGCGTTAGAGCCGCACGCAGACTCGACACCCTGCAATATTTGCGCCAATGGAACTCCGGACTCGTCTCCGGCTATAAGTTCCGGACCATGTACGCTTGCGGACACCGAGCTAGATCGGTTATCGGTCTTCGAATTCAGCGCCGCAGACGTTTTCCAGCACTCACCTTTGGGAGATGTGCTAAACTCTTCAAAGAACCTGTTATTCACGGGAGACTCGCAGCCGAACTATGTCCAGCTCAAACTAGGGCCTGACGACGGAGAATTTCGCTCCTCACCCGCCACCCACTTCATAGCCACTGTCGAGGAATTAACCGACATGCCCGCTCCTGGCTCCGCAGACATTGACGGTATAAACAAAGATGCCGATAAGGAGCAAGGCCAAGACCCACTAGTCATCAGGCGCGAGACGGCCACCCCTTCACATGACGTGTACATGATCGATACACTTAAAAAGCCTCGCGGCAAAGACAAGGGAGATCCAGTTAAAACTCCTGACTCATAGTCTAAGTTTCAACGCCCCAAACGCTGCCCCAAGTCACACCGCAGCAACAATGGCACTGGAGAAAATAGTACTCTGGACGGCGCTGAAAGCAATGAAGACCCTGTGGGAGCAACATCCGAGCAGGAGGAACAGAAAAACGGGCAAGCCAGCCCCGACGAACAGGCCCTGCCCAGCGACGGTTCGGAGGACGACAACTACCTTCCGCTCTCCGAAGATGAGGTAAGCCGCAGCGACGAAGACTTCATCGTACCCGAAGAGCCCATCGAACAGGAGCGCTTCAAGCGCAGGCTGATAGCTACGACAAGGAGCCTGAAAAAGAAGCAGCAGCAGCTTCAAGCTGACCAAGACCTACTCAACGACAGATGGACCAAAGTCCTGGTTGCCGAAGAATACGACCTTAGTAGCCTAGCCAAAGGCTACCCAAAGCACAGATTGCTATACCAGTCCGATGAAGGGGCGTTGGAGCCCATACCGTCGTCACACAATGCGATAGGTCGCCGGCAACTCTGTCCAGATAAAGAGGCAACTGAAGCCGAACACCAGACAGCCCATCTCACCGTAAAGGCAGGAACAACACAGGTCACGATTACCCAAACGACCTGCAGAGAGACCTGGACAATAAAGCATGACACGCAAGACCGATCTACGGATCGCGAAAGCATGCTTTGACATGCGACGACGGCCACCTATTCGGACGTGTCAAACCTCGCCACGCCCAAGCCGAGAACCACAAAGGGACTCCTTCGGAGTTACGTCACAGTGTGGCCCAGCATAGAGGCGCCGCACACCCGCTTTGCTTCACTGACGAAGTAATGGATCATGAATTCCCCGAAGGATTCAAACCCGTCAATATTCAATCATACAACAGGGCAACCGATCCCGCAGTGTGGATAGAAGATTTCATCCTCCATATCCATATGGCCCGTGGGGACGACCTCCGTGCCATTAAATACCTCCCACTAAAATTAAAAGGGCCAGCTCGGTACTGGTTAAATAGCCTTCCTGAAAATTCCATAGGTAGCTGGGAGGACTTGGAAGAGGCGTTCCTCGATAACTTCCGAGGAACATATGTCCGGCCACCAGATGCCGATGACCTAAGTCAAATTGTCCAACAGCTCGGAGAATCAGCCAGGAAGCTCTAGAGTCGGTTCTTAGTCAAAAAGAACCAAATCGTTGACTGTCTGGACGCGGAATCCCTTGCGGCTTTCAGACACGGCGTCTAGGACGAATGGCTTGCACGCCACCTCGGCCAAGATGGACCTAAATCCATGATAGCCCTCACTGCTCTGATGACCCGCTTTTGCGTGGGAGAAGACAACTGGCTCGCTCATAGAAGCAATAGCGCCAACAACCAGGGCACCTCCGAAATCCGAGACGGCAACGGCAAGCCACGTGGAAGCAAAAAACAACAGTCGCAATGACAATGAAAGACCAGGCGACACGATGGTCAACGCCGGATTCAGCATCCCCAAGCCCGGTCAGCGGAAGAAGCCTTTCAAGGCGAATCGAGACGAACCATCCAACCTGGACAGGATATTGGGCCAACCATGCCAGATTCATGGCCACCCCGACAAACCAGCTAATCATACCAACAAAAACTGTTGGGTCTTTAAACAGGCCGGCAAGCTCAATGCCGAACATAGGGGGACAAGGCCGCCAAGCGACAGGGATGACAGAAAAGTTCACCAAAGAAACACCGGGGGTCAGAAGCAATCTCCAACCGAGGATCATCTACTCCTAGAACGGAAATAGTAACTCGGCTTCCGCCGCCCACTCCACACACCTACAAAATTTGTACCGCGCATACATCATTACGCACTCAAGATACCATGGGCATTGAAGGAAGCACAATATGGACAAGCCTGCAAGCACTCCAGTAACTTTCTTTTAATGCTTATTTTTTATTTTCTTCCTTCGCTATCCTTTAAAAATAGGTGACGAACAGGATAAACATCTGAAACTGGCTCTATCGGAGTCCGGATCCGTACACTCACCCAAGGGGCTACTTCCATCAAGGATTGTCCCCACCGAGGACTGGCGGCGCACACTTGCGACAGGAGATCCAAAATAACTTTTTGTAGACCGCACTCCCTATTTTTTGAGCTTGTACTATGCATGTTCCTCTGCCTCCAACCCTGAGCATGTCAAATAGCCGGGCGGATGGCTTTTATCTATATCTATATCAAATAGCCGGGCGGATGGCTTTTATCTATATCTATATCTATACCTACTAATAAAGCAAGGTGATATTCTTGGTTTCGTCCCACATATGTGATTTTGTATATACGCAAGGTGGTACTAATTCAACTTGCGCGTCCGGCAAAAATAATTTTTGGGCCAAGTAGCCGCACAACTGGGCTTTTCTAGAGTTCAAAGAATAACTGGACCATGTAGATGCGTTGTTGGGTCTTCTCTTATGGCCCATTAGAGGCTGCAAAAACAAGTTAAGACCAAGACTCGAACCGAGGACCTCTTCTAACGTGCTCGGAGGCAACAACCAACTAGGGTAAGCTTGCTTGATGTTTAATAGTCCCACCCTGCGTGTAAACATATTGAGACCGGTTAATACACCAACCAACTCAAAAACCAACATAATGGTGGTGAAACAGAGGCGAGCTAATTAAGCGGATGAAATTAAAGAAAAGATTCTAGGCTCAAAGGAAGGATTGAGGGGATTGTCAAAAAAGGAAAGGAAGGATTGAGAGGGCTCTACGGAATAGAATATTTAACCAGACATCTTTAATGTAAAGAAAGGATTGTGTGAAATGGGTGGATCCTTATAAGGAAGACTTAAACATGGTAATTAAAAGCCGTGTGTTTTGGTTTGGACTAAGTGTGGCAAAGAAAATATGGACGTGGCCAAACACTACTATTTTTTAGTGTTCAGTATTTGTATATTAATGTGTGCATTCTTTTAAGATCTGCGTGTTTAAGAGCTTAGATTTATTTTATTTTTTTATGAGAAAAGAGCTTATATTTATGATTGTACTTGCCCGTTTGAACATACAATTAATACTTACAAGTCCGTGAAAATTATAAGTTGGTGGGGGGAGAGAGACACGTGAAGCGATGTGCTAGAGTATGTTGTCAACTCATTGTTGTGTGATTAATCACCATTGACGATGGTGATGAAAAGGAGAATTAACAACAACGATAGGTCTCTAGGAATGTACAAGAATTAGCTTCTCCCATTGCAATGCACGGACCGGCAACAACTGCCGGTCACCAGCCACCTAGTACATGCCAGCACGAACTATGCAACCATCATGGAATATGTTTCAAACAGAGATCAAAGATAACCAATTACGTTTTTACTTGAATATGATAAGGAATTATAGCTGTACTTAAACACACTTTAAGTGCATTTGGAATTAGTATATAACTTGCTATTGTATGGGTCCATGGATCTTAGTAGGCACTAAATATCAAATGAACTATGATTGTTTTTTCTCATATTATTCTAACTATTTAAAAAATCAATTATGTCTCCTGTTGCAACGCATGGGCATTTGTGCTAGTATATATAATAAGTAATCATTGGCATATCACTCAGTTACCAGTAAACAATATCCGAACTAATCATCCGTATTATTTTCTCAACAAATATGGCTCCTACTATTATTTCACAGAAATACCTTAGCATAACCTGGCAGGGGCTCGGTGTGGGAACAAATGAGTTGCCAGTAAAAGTTTGGCCTTATATGCATCAGCTCCGAATCATTGTCTTGGGTCAATAGTTGGGTTACCTGACTCCTGTGCTTGCTACCCCACGTTCCGCTCTATCGGTTAGGGTAGTAAAGGGAGAACTACTGCGATTGTGCCCTGGTCTAAACCGGACGAGCACCTCAGTAGAGAAAGCCGAAAACTGATTGTCATGATGCGGCGTGAGCTGGTCAACCACTTGACGACTTATTGGAATCTTTAGCAATTCTCCGTGTCACACGAGGGATCTTTTTCAGATCAAATATGTAAGGCACCATACGCCACATACATACCAGGGGCTATGTTGTAGCCCCACCATAAAACTCCTATGGCTAAGTGAAAGTGTTAACACCTTATAGTCTGATTGCCTGGTTCGCCGCATTATCACCTCCTTCATGGACCAAGACGTTGGATAAAGAGTGATTAAATGCTTTTTCGAACACCCCCGTACTTCCTACGAGGGGGCTGAAGCCGACGACTGGAAAACTTTCAGATTATATCAAAACGGCCGCACAGGAGGAATTCAAGCTTTCAAGCAAAACATGAAGAGATTAACTATAAAATTGTGTTTTACAATTTTCATACACCTCACTCAAACATTATGTCTTTTGAGCACTGACCCTCTATAAAGCGGGCGGCCTCTAGGACGTCTTCAAAATAATGCTCCGGTTCCGGACGGTCCTTGCCTTCGGGTGGACCCTTTATCGCAACATCGATGGTCTTCATCTTCCCCCAGAACGTCCTGACTCGGGCAAAAGCCATCCGTGCACCCTGAATGCATGTTGACCGCTTCACAGCATCGATACACAGCACTGTGTCAACAAGCCTTTGCACCAAACCGAAATAGCTATTCAGAACAGGCTCGGTTGGCCACAACCGGATTACGACGTCCTTCATGGCAGCGCCGGATATCCTATGAAGTTCGGCCCATTGGGACATATGTTCATTGAGCAAGAAAGGGCGCTTTGATGCGCCAAACTGCGACCAAAAAAGCTTCTCCGTTGCATATCCATCTCGCGCTTGGTAATACCACGCCGCATCGACAGAACTCTTCGGCAAGTCCAAGAACTCATCCGGCGAACTCCATACTTGGTTAAGCTGGGCATAGTTCGGATCACCGAACTTACTTTGCAGCACAAAGGGCTTTCCAGCCGCAATCTCCCTCGCCTGTCGAACCTCCTCATGGGCTGCTCTGCATTCCGACCACGCTTCTCTCGCCTCTTGTAAGGCCTTGTCAAGATTAGCCGTTAAGGCTTTACTCTCCTTCTCCAGAAATTCGCAGCGGCCGGTAGCATTCTCCAGTTCGAGCGTCATCGTGGATATCTTCTCCTCATCTTGGCATCGTGCAGCTTGTTCGGCTTTTAATTCAACCGATGCCTTTTCGACAGAAGCATTGCTACGCTGGGCCTGCTCCTTGGCCCGGGCCAGCTCCGCTACGGAGGCAGCACCATCTGCAGCCAAATCTCAGCATCATGCTTATACCACACAAATGTATGAGGATTGTCCCGAATATATACCTTGCGACTCGTCCAGACGCATATTGATTAAAGCAAGATCATCCCCTACCACATCAAGCTTCCATAGTCCAGGAAGCAGCCAAGGGGGAAGCAGCCTGTGTTCAAAGTTGATCAGGTTAGTCCTAAAACGATCCTTTTCGATCCTCCGTTTCGCTTCCCAGTGGAAGCCAACCCGAGTATCAGGGGCTACTACCTATACACAGGCGCATCTTTACAAATGAAGCATAGCCGAAAACATTATGTCACAAACCTCGAAGCCCTTCAGTAGACTCATGAAGGCTTCATTTAATCTGCTCTTCATGGATGAAATCTTCTCAATCACTGTACCCATCAAGGTACGCTATTCCCCCGAGACAGATGCTTTCCGCAACATGTCCCGCAATATATCCGGAGTCTCCGGCTTTCCGGAAGCTGCTCCAGGAGCACAATCATCCTTTGAAGGAATTTGTTCACCCGTCAACAGAATCACTATCGGCTGCGAACCAGTCAGTCCGGGGCCTTTGTTATCATCAGCCCCGGACTCCCGGATGGTCGAAGCTCCACCTTCGGGTACTGCCTCTTATGTGCCCTACGTAACTTGTTGGTCAAAAGGGAACCTCCACGATGACACTTCAGAATCATCCGCCTTGTTTGGCGAGGAGGTTGGAGGAGGCGTCTCGCTCTCCATCATCTCGGGGAGGAGACTCCCCGAAGAAAAGGATTGCCCAAAAAAACTCTGTGCCAACCTGTAGAAATACATGAATGCATTACGTATATCTTCAGTAACAGCAACGAAGCGCGACGTTATCAAAGTGCTCCGGATTCTCTTACGGTTTGGCCGAGGGCTTGTCCCCTTGTTGGAGCTGTTTAACGGCGTCGCTTTCCAAAACAGGCCGCTCGACGGTGGCATCTTGCCCTTCATGGGAGACCGCCCCTCCCAATATTCGGAGGCGGCCCTTTTCCTCCTATTTGGAGAAGGGATACTGGGTCCTTTTCCGCCTCCGTCTTCGGGTGAGGAAAGGTCAATTTCTCAGGACTCAGTGTCCGACTTACCCCTGGAACCAAGGTCATCTTGGGTCTTCTCGCCCTCCCCTGCTGGTGCCTGGTATGGCGCCGAGGCCAGCATCCTTGTTAACACGGGAGTAGCTGAGTCTTCGGGAAGGGGAGACGGACACCTAATCAGTTCCACCTTCTTTATCCAGCCCTGAAAAAGGATGATACTATTGGTATCTTGCCACTTGGTATCTGATTATAGGGTATTCGGTAAACGGGTACTTACCGGGGTATTCGGAAGGTTACAGCCTAGGCCGACATCTTCAGTGGTGTCCGGCCATTTCCTTCGTTTCCCGAAGAATAATTTCCACATTCCTTCATGCTTGTGACGAAGAAGTGCTGAAGAGTCCGCGGCCCTTCTGGATTAAACTCTCATAGGCGGAGTGGCCGTCGCTGACACGACAGGGTCCGACGAACTAGCATTACTTGAACGACGTTGGCTATGTCGATGTCCCTCTCAATGAGGCTTCGGATGCGACTTTGCAGAGTTCGCACATCATTCGTTTATCCCCAATCCGCCCCCTTGTTAATCCACGATGCAAGCTGAATTGGGGGGCTGGATCGGAAGGCGGGCGCAGTTTCCCACTTGGAGCTGCGGGGCTCGGTGATATAGAACCACCCCTGCTGCCACAGATCAGAAGATTTGGCGAAGGATCCTTTCAGCCAAACGGCGCTAGCAAGCTTGCTCACTGCAGCGCTGCCGCACTCGGCTTGCTCCCCCTCTATCACTTGGGGCTTCACATCGAAGGTCTTGAGCCACAAGCCGAAGTGCGGAGTAGTTCGGAGGAAGGCTTCACACGCGACGATAAACGCCGAGATAAGAAGGATAGAGTCCGGGGCCCGATCGTGAAAATCAAGCCCGTAGTAAAACATGAGCCCTCGGACGAAGGGGTTAAGTGCAAACCCTAACCCACGGAGGAAGTGGGACACAAACACGACCCTCTCGCCGGATCTGGGGGTGGGAATAACCTGCCCCTCGGCAGGAAGCCGGTGACGGATTTTTGCGGTCAAGTATCTCGCCGCCCGAAGCTTTGCGATATCTTCCTCGGTGACAGAAGAAGCTACCCACCGGCCTTGACGGCTGGATCCGGACATGATTGGGGCTTGTGGCGACCGAACCCCGGGTGTTGGAACTCGGGGTTACAGGGGTCGTGGAAGAGGCAAGCGTAGAAGAAAAAGACGGGTCTGTACCCTTATATAAAGGCTACAAATATCAAATGTCTCCTCTTGGGCCTCAAAAACGTGCTTGTTTCCAAGGAGTTGTACCCCAGCGACGGTTGGGTTACCCATGCCCGGGTTGACAGGAATCCCTTAAAAAGGGAGGCACAATCTCCGCTTGGATAAGACGTGCCAATAAAGCCACGTCTTGGGACATGGGGTGACAGGCCGGCTAAAATGGTTTGCAAGTAGTGGTCGGGAAGGCGTGGTGTCATATTACCAAAAAATGGTCGAGGGGGTGAACTCGTAAAATATTATGTCCTTTGCGGTTGTGTACACAAGTCGGATACTATCATCGCATCCGAAGAGTATCTTGAAGTTCGGATAGAAGGGAACCCGCCTTGCAATGCCAAAGACAATCTGCGTGCCGGACTCCTCGTCATTGAAGCCAGGTTCAGGGGCTACTAAGGGAGAACTGGACTAAGGGGTCCTCGGGCGTCCGGCCTGTTATCCATGGCCCGACTGATGGGCTGAAAAGATATGAAGGCCGAAGACTGTACCTGTGTCCGGATTGGACTCTTCTTGGTGAGGAAGGCAAGCTTGGCGAACGACTATGAAGATTCTTTCTTATGTAACCGACTCTATGTAACCCTAGATTCCCCCTAATGTCTATATAAACCGGAGGGGTTAGTCCGGATAGGAGATACTCATTACCATAGTCATACGGGCTAGGCTTCTAGGGTTTAGCCATTACGATCTCGTGGTAGATCAACTCTTGTAACACTCATATTCATCAAGATCAATCAAGCAGGACGTAGAGTATTACCTCCATAGAGAGGGCCCGAACCTGGGTAAACAGCGTGTCCCCCATCTCCTGTTACCATCGATCCTAGACGCACAGTTCGGGACCCCCTACCCGAGATCCGCCGGTTTTGGCACCGACAGCAGGGATGTCGCATGGCGGTCGCATGGGTCGCACGCGGCACCACGTCCATGTGTTGGTAACAGACAACGTTGGCGACGGAAGATCTGAGTGTGGGGGAGGCAGGGGTGAAAAAGATAGGTTAGGGTGGGTGAAAGCAATTTAGAGAAGATTTGTGTTCAACATGATGAAGGTGGCTATTTAGTATAAACCGCCTCGAATACATATAACTTGCAGGCAGTTTCAAATATCAAACCACCTCCACTTACGATTACAAGCGACCGCTTCTTATGATATCAATACACTAGCTTCATTGGCCATGTGCAGTTTCTGGAATCCTAGTGGTGTTGGTTCACCATTTTGCATTTCACAACCATCGAAAGAAGTTATTGGCAACTAAAGGATGTGGTTGGTTGGCAACTGATACATCTCCAACGTATCTATAATTTTTTTATTGTTCCATGCTTTTATATTATCTGTTTTGGATGTTTTATATGCATTAATATGCTATTTTATGTTATTTTTGGGACTATAATATTGACCTAGAGCCCAATGCCAGTTCCTATTTTTTCCCTTGTTTTAGAGTTTCGCAGAAAAGGAATACCAAATGGAGTCCAAACGGAATGAAACTTTCGCGATGATTTTTCTTGGACCAGAAGACATCCAGAGGGCTTGGAGTGCACATCAGGAAAGCCACGAGGCGGCCACAAGGTCGGGAGGCGCGCCCAGGGGGTAGGGCACGCCCCCACCCTTATGGGCCCCTTGTGACTCCACCGACCTATTTCTTCCGCCTATATATTCTCAAATATCCCAAAACCTTCCAGGGGAGCCACGAAACCACTTTTCCACCGGCGCAACCTTCTGTACCTGTGAGATCTCATCTAGGGGCATTTTCTGGGGTCCTGCGGGAGGGGGATTCGATCATGGAGTGTGATACTTCTCCAACGTATCTACTTTTCCAAACACTTTTGCCCTTGTTTTGGACTCTAACTTGCATGATTTGAATGGAACTAACCCGGACTGATGCTGTTTTCAGCAAAACTACCATGGTGTTATTTATGTGCTGGATCAAACATTCTCGGAATGACCTGAAACTTCACGGAGACACTTTTCAGAAAATAAGAAAAATACCTGCCAAATATGAAGGCCAGGGGGCCCACCGTCTTGCCACGAGGGTGGGGGCGCGCCCCCTACCTCGTGGGCCCCTTGTTGCGTCTCCGACTCCAACTCCAGCTCCATATATTGAGTTTCGATGAGAAAAAAATCAGAGAGAAGAAATCATCGCGTTTTACGATACGGAGCCGCCGCCAAGCCCTAAAACCTCTCGGGAGGGCTGATCTGGAGTCCGTTCGGGGCTCCGGAGAGGGGAATCTGTCGCCATCGTCATCATCAACCATCCTCCATCACCAATTTCATGATGCTCACCGCCGTGCGTGAGTAATTCCATCGTAGGCTTGCTGGACGGTGATGGGTTGGATGTGATCTATCATGTAATCGAGTTAGTTTTGTTAGGGTTTGATCCCTAGTGTCCATTATGTTTTGAGATTGATGTTGCTATGACTTTACTATGCTTAATGCTTGTCACTAGGGCCCGAGTGCCATGATTTAAGATCTGAACCTATTATGTTTTCATTAATATATGAGTGTTCTTGATCCTATCTTGGAAGTCTATAGTCACCTATTATGTGTTATGATTCGTTAACCCCGAAGTGACAACAGTCGGGATACTTATCGGTGATGATCGTAGTTTGAGGAGTTCATGTATTCACTATGTGTTAATGCTATGTTCCGGTACTGTATTAAAAGGAGGCCTTAATATCCCTTGGTTTCCGTAAGGACCCCGCTGCTACGGGAGGGTAGGACAAAAGATGTCATGCAAGTTCTTTTCCATATGCACGTATGACTATATTCGGAATACATGCCTACATTATATCAAGGAACTGGAGCTAGTTCTGTGTCACCCTAGGTTATGATTGTTACATGATGAACCGCATCCGGCATAATTATGTAGCACCGATCCATTGCCTACGAGCTTTCCATACATTGTGCTTCCCTTATTTACTTTTTCGTTGCTATTGCTATCATCACTACAAAATACCAAAAACATGACTTTTACTACTGTTACCTTTTGCTACCGTTACCTCTACTATCATATTACCTTGCTACTAAACACTTTGATGCAGATATTAAGTTTCCAGGTGTGGTTGAATTGACAACTCAGTTGCTAATACTTGAGAATATTCTTTGGCTCCCCTTGTGTCGAATCAATAAATTTGGGTTGAATACTCTACCCTCGAAAACTGTTGCGATCCCCTATACTTGTGGGTTATCAAGACCATTTTCTGGCGCCGTTGCCGGGGAGCATAGCTCTATTATTTGAGTCACTTGGGATATATATCTGCTTATCATTATGAAGAACTTGAGAGATCCAAAAACCAAGATCTATCCCTCAACTACGAGGGGAGGTAAGGAACTGCCATCTAGCTCTGCACTTGATTCACCTTTTGTTTTGAGTAAGCTTGCGACACCTACACCTGCTTCTGCTATTCGTTCTGATATGTCGCATGTTATTGATGATGCCACTTCTGCTATGCATGATACTTATGATGAAACTACCTCTATGCCTAATACTACTATGCCACTTAGTGCTTTTCTTGATGAACAACTTGCTAGAGCTAGAGAAATTGAAAATATTGAATCTGATGATCCTGATGAAAGTGGTGATGAAGAACCACTTGCCATTCCTAAGGGTTATGTATTTGATCAAGATGCTTCTTTAGCTATTTTAGCTTGCAGAAATAGAACTGAACTTAAAAAATTATTAGCTAAATGGAGTAAGCAATCCCTAAATGATAGAATGAAACCTGACCTTGCTTTGGCTACTTCACCTATCTTTGTTACTGATAAGGATTTTGAATTCTCTGTTGATCCTGGTATAATTACTTTGGTTGAATTTGATCCTTTTCATGGTTATGAATCTGAAACTATTGTGGCACATCTTACTAAATTAAATGATATAGCTACCCTGTTCACTAAAGATGAGAGAACTCGTTACTTTTATATCCTTCAAATATTTCCGTTCTCATTAAAGGGTGGTGCTAAGATATGGTTTAATTCTCTTGATCCTGGTTGTGTGCGTAGTCCCCAGGATATGATTTATTATTTCTCTGCTAAATATTTCCCTCCTCATAAGAAACAAGCTGCTTTAAGGGATATATATATAATTTTGTGCAAATTGAAGAAGAGAGTCTCCCACAAGCTTGGGGGAGGCTTCTCCAATTACTTAATTCTTTGCCTGATCATCCTCTTAAGAAAAATGAAATACTTGATATCTTTTATAATGGACTAACCGATGCCTCCAGAGATTACCTGGATAGTTGTGTTGGTTCTGTTTTCAGGGAAAGAACACCGGATGAAGCTGAAATTCTATTGAATAATATGTTGACAAATGAAAATAATTGGACACCTCCGGAGCCAATTCCTGAGCCTATTCCTAAACCAACTCCGAAGAAGAGGGGTATTCTATTTCTCAGTCCTGAAGATATGCAAGAGGCAAAAAAATCTATGAAAGAAAAGGGTATTAAAGCTGAGGATGTTAAGAATTTACCTCCTATTAAATAAATACATGGTCTTAATTTACCGCCTATTGAAGAAACATATAATCCAAATCCTTTACCTATTGAAGAAACTCATGGTCTTGATAACCCGACACAGGTAGTAAAGGTAAATTCTCTCTATAGATATGATAAAGTTGTAATCCCATTTACTAAGTTTGCTAGCCAATGCTTAGATGAGTTTGATAAATTTATGGCTAAGCAAGAAGACTTTAATGCTTATTTTGGTAGACAATTAAAATATAATTCAAATATGCTTGAACACTTGGGTGATTATATGGCTAATGTCAAAGGTGAACTTAAACTTATTAGTAAACATGCTTCTATGGTTACCACTCAAGTAGAACAAGTACTTAAAGCTCAAAATGATTTGCTCAATGAATTGAATAGTAAAAATAATGATAATGTTGTTAGAGTGGCTATTAGAACTGGTAGAATGACTCAGGAACCTTTGTATCCTGAAGTCCATCCTAAAAGAATTGAGCAAGATTCTCAGAGAAATAATTTAGATGCACCTAGTTCTTCTAAAAAGAAGAAAAAGAAAAATGATAGGACTTTGCATGCTTCTAGTGATCCTATTGTTGAAACACCTAAGAATCCAAATGATATTTCTATTTCTGATGCTGAAACACAATCTGGTAATGAACCTGAAACTAGTGATAATGTTAATAATAATGTCCATGATGATGCTCAACCTAGTAATGATAATGATATAGAAATTGAACCTGCTGTGGATCTTGATAACCCACAATCAAAGAATCAACGTTATGATAAGAAATATTTTGTTGCTAGGAAACATGGTAAATAAAGAGAGCCTTGGGTTCAGAAACGCATGCATTTTCCTCCCAAACCATCCAAGAAAAAGGATGATGAGGATTTTGAGCGCTTTGCTAAAATGATTAGACCTATCTTTTTGCGTATGCGATTAACTGATATGCTCAAAACAAATCCTTATGCTAAGTACATGAAAGATATTATTAAAAATAAGAGAAAGATACCGAAAGGTGAAATTTCCACCATGCTTGCTAATTATACTTTTAATGGTGGAATACCAAAGAAACTTGGAGATCTAGGAGTACCCACTATACCATGCTCCATTAAAAGAAATTATGTTAAAACTGCTTTATGTGATCTTGGAGCCGGTGTTAGTGTTATGCCTCTCTCTCTATACCATAGACTTGATTTTAATAAATTGACACCTACTGAAATATCTTTGCAAATGGTTGATAAATCAACTGCTATACCTGTCGGTATTTGTGAGGATGTGCCTGTTGTAGTTGCAAATGTTACTATTTTAACAGACTTTGTTATTCTTGATATTCCAGAGGACGATAGTATGTCTATTATTCTTGGAAGACCTTTCTTGAACACTGCAGGGGTTGTTATTGATTGCACTAAAGGCAATGTCACTTTTCATGTTAATGGTAATGAGCACACGGTACACTTTCCGAGGAAACAACCTCAAGTTCATAGTATCAACTCTATTGGAAAAATTCCATCGATTATATTTGGAGGTTTTGAATTTCCTCTTCCTACTGTCAAGAAGAAATATGATATTCTTATTATTGGGGAGGTGCATATCCCCGTTGAGGTAACATAGTGTTATTCGAAATTTCTCCGGTTCCATGTTAATTCGGAATGAGTTCGTTAACAAGACTTGATCAACCTTGTTAGTGGATTCCTTTTGATGATCATGAGATGGATGAAACTAGAAGGCACAACCTTCTGTACCCCACTTTTACTTTCTGTTATTTATATTAAATAAAATAAAAATAAATATTTTTCTGTCTATTATCTGATTATCCGCGCAATATAAAAATACCTCAAAAATAAAAGTTCTCCAAATGCCCTGAAAATTAAATATGATTTTTTCTAGAATATTTGAGGATTTATGGAACTGAGAACACACCAGGGGGGCAACCACCTACCCACGAGGGTGGAGGGCGCGCTCACCCCCATAGGGCGCGCCCCCTGCCTCGTGGGCCCATGGTGGCCCTCCTTTACATATTCTTGCACCCACACACTTCATCTTCCTCCCCCAAACACGAATAACCAGCTCAAACCCGAGTTCAAGCTCGTTTTGCTGCCATTTTCGATCTCCTTGCTCAAAGCACCTCTCACAAAACTGCTTGGGGAGATTGTTCCTTGGTATGTGACTCCTCCATTGGTCCAATTAGTTTTTGTTCTAGTGCTTTATTCATTGCAAATTTTTGCTGCTTAGGTGACCCTGTTCTTGAGCTTGCATGTCAAATTTATATGGTCAAAAGTAGTTTTGATGCATGATATAGGCCCTAGGCACTTGTAGGAGTAGTTGCTATCAATATTATTGAGTTTGGTTTACTTTTATTTTGAAGTTACTAAAAAAATTCAGAATTTTTCATAGGAAGAAAAATGCTTAGGAAAATGTTCCAAGGTGGTTCTTGAAAGAAGCAAGGACCCAGGCTTGCAATGTGTGATGCTGACGAAGAGCCACCAAGAGACGCTCCAGTGCGTCCTTGTGAGTGGCCTTCTGAAAATTTTATGGATCAAGCGGGAATAAAAGAAGAATTCAACGCATATTTGCGTAACCCTGATCTCATGAGCTTCGAGGAAGAGAAGTGCAGTCAGTATCATGAGCTCACTAGCTCCTTTGTGAGGAGGTTTGAATTTTCAACTTCACGTAATTCTCCAACTGTCCTGTTTGATCTTTATGATAAATCTTATACCATGGACTTAGAGGATTTTACCACTGCATGCAAACTTTCACAATGGGGCAGTATAAGGGATCCTCGCAAATCTGAATTTGGAGATTTTCTTGCTAATATAACTATGGGAGAATCTAGAGATATTACACAAGCTACCATAGGGAGCATTCACTTTCCTGCTATACATTATTTTGCTCTCTTTATAGGTAGATGCATAAATGGTAAAGATGAGGCATGTCACATGTGTGTCCCCGATCTTAATATTTTTGGAGTGTTGTGTTAGGAGATAAATCATATAATTTAGGAGCCATTGTTGCACGTAGGTTGCATCTTAATAGATGTAATGGAGATTTCTTTGGTGGAATTTATGCAACCCGCATAGCTAATTTTCTTGGTATAGATGTACGCGAAGATGATATTGAATTACCTTCTGCCTATCTAGATTCTAATGCTATGGTTCACCACCAGTTTGTCGAGAGGAACGAATCACCTCTCCAGTATCGACTAATCTTTGACAGACGATGTGATGTCCGTATTACTCTCCCTGCTCCTGCTTTCTTTGATTATCAGGCAAGAGGAGGATATACTATTACCAGAGAGGAGCAGATGAGTACGAGAGGAGAGAGGAGGCTTCTCGTCGCCATGCTGCAGCTCAGCAGGCGATAGCTGCTGCATCACAGTACGACCCCAACTATTATTATGGATATCAGCCAGGCCAGCCGTGGCCATAGACCAACTTAGTCCAAAAGCCTAAGGTTGGGGGAGTACGTATTTCCCACCGACATTATATTTATATTCACACACTCATTGCTAGATGTCGATGCTCATACTTTTTCATTGTATCATCCATGCTAGTTTATTTTCTTTTTTTAAGCTTTCTTCTTGTGTGTTTAATAAACCTTAGGAAAAACCAAAAAAAATTAGTTGCAGCTTTTAGTTAGTTTAATTTCCATGCTTGTAGTAGTAATTAAAAAGAAAACCCAAAAAGATTTCCCGTTCTTCTTTTGCTTGTTGGGAGCTTTCCCGTGTAAATAGTTTTATTTCTTTTCTTTTCTTTTGGGGTCGATAGGAGAAGACCATAATTAAATTGTTGAAGTGGCTCTTATATGCATTATTGTTGATCTGACAAAAGAGCCCATATTGCCTTGTCTTCTCCTGTTTATTGAATGCCTGCGAATTCCAGCTTAGTCCAATGCATGTGCACTATTATTATTCTGCACATCGCTCAGTCGTGCAAGTGAAAGGCAATTATGATGATATATGATGGATTGGCTGAGATGAGAAAAGTTGGTATGAACTCGACCTCTTTTGTTTTTGTAAATATGATTAGTTCATCGTTCTTGATTTGGCCTATTATGAATAAACATGTTTGCAATGACAACTAGAGGTCATAGTTTCTTGTGCCATGCTTGATTAGCTATGAGTTATAATGGTTTACCTTGCGTGTCAACATGCTATTAAAATGATTATGATGTGGTATGATAGGGTGGTATCCTCCTCTGAATGATTTAAGTGACTTGACTTGGCACATGTTCACGCATGTAGTTGAAACAAAATCAACATAGCCTTCACGATATTTATGTTCATGATGGATTATATCCTACGCATGCTTGCATTCGATGTTGATTAATTTTAATGCATGTTCATGACTGTTGTCGCTCTCTAGCTGGTCGCTTCCCAGTCTTTTGCTAGCCTTCACCTGTACTAAGCGGGAATAATGCTTGTGCATCCAATCCCTTAAACCCCAAAGTTATTCCACATGAGTCCACTATACCTACCTATACACGGTATATACCTGTCGTTCCAAGTAAATTTGTATGTGCCAAACTCTAAACCTTCAAATAAATATCATGTTTTGTATGCTCGAATAGCTCATGTATCAACTAGGGTTGTCTGTATCTTCCATGTTAGGCGGGTTATTCTCAAGAGGAGTGGACTCCGCTCCTCACTCACGAGATAAATGGCTGGTCACCGGGATGCCCAGTCCCATGCTTTATGCAAACTAAATCAAAATAATTGCAAACAAACTCCCCCTAGGACTCATGTTAGTTGGAGGCACTCATTGTTTCGAGCAAGCCATGGATTGATGCTTGTGGTGGAAGGGGGAGCATAAACTTTACCATTCTATTTGGGAACCGCCTATAATGTGTGTAGCATGGAAGATATCGCCATCTCTTGGTTGTTATGTTGACAATGAAAGTATACCGCTCAAAATAGTATCCATCTCTATTTCAAAACCGATCTCTGGCACCCTACAAATCCCTGCTTCCCTCTGCGAAGGGTCTATCTATTTACTTTTATGCTGAATCATCATCCTCTTATCAAAAAGCACCAGTTGGAGAGCACCACTGTCATTTGCATTCATTACTGTTAGTTTACATTGAGTATGACTTGACTGGATCTCTTTTACCATGAATTACAATGTCTAGTCAGTCCTTGGTCTTTAAAGGTGCTCTGCATTTATGTTTTGTGGTCTCAGAAAGGGCTAGCGAGATACCACCTTGTTATATTATATTATGATTGTTTTGAGAAACTGTTGTCATCCGAGTTTTATTATTATGGCTTGCTAGTTGATTATGCTATTGATATGAGTAACTTGAGACCTATGCGTTATTGCAAATGTGGTTAGTTATAATCTTTGCTGAAAACTTGAATGCTGGCTTTACATATTTACAACAGCAAGAGCAAACAGAGTTTGTAAATGTTTTTCTTTATCACTTTCAGTTTGTCAACTGAATTGCTTGAGGACAAGCAAAGGTTTAAACTTGGGGGAGTTGATACGTCTCCAATGTATCTACTTTTCCAAACACTTTTGCCCTTGTCTTGGACTCTAACTTGCATGATTTGAATGGAACTAAACCGGACTAACGCTGTTTTCAGCAGAACTACCATGGTGTTATCTATGTGCATGATCAAACATTCTCGGAATGACCTGAAACTTCACAGAGAAACTTTCCAGAAAATAAGAAAAATACCTGCCAAAGATGAAGGCCAGGGGCCCACCATCTTGCCACGAGGGTGGGGGCGCGCCCCCTACCTCGTGGGCCCCCTATTGTGTCTCCGACTCCAACTCCACCTCCATATATTGAGTTTCGATGAGAAAAAAATAAGAGAGAAAAAATCACCGCGTTTTAAGATACGGAGCCGCCGCCAAGCCCTAAAACCTCTCGGGAGGGCTGATCTGGAGTCTGTTCGGGGCTCCGGAGAGGGGAATCCGTCGCCATCGTCATCATCAACCATCCTCCATCACCAATTTCATGATGCTCAACGCTGTGCATGAGTAATTCCATCGTAGGCTTGCTAGACGGTGATGGGTTGGATAGGATCTATCATGTAATCGAGTTACTTTTGTTAGGGTTTGATACCTAGTGTCCACTATGTTTTGAGATTGATGTTGTTATGACTTTGCTATGCTTAATGCTTGTCACTAGGGCCCGAGTGCCATGATTTCATATCTGAACCTATTATGTTTTCATCAATATATGAGTGTTCTTGATCCTATCTTGCAAGTCTATAGTCACCTATTATGTGTTATGATCCGTTAACCCCGAAGTGACAATAATCGTGATACTTACCAGTGATGACCGTAGTTTGAGGAGTTCATGTATTCACTATGTGTTAATGCTTTGTTCCGGTACTCTATTAAAAGGAGGACTTAATATCCCTTAGTTTCCGTAAGGACCCTGCTACCACGGGAGGGTAGGACAAAAGATGTCATGCAAGTTCTTTTCCATAAACACGTATGACTATATTCAGAATACATGCCTACATTATATCAATGAACTGGAGCTAGTTCTGTGTCACCCTAGGTTATGACTGTTACATGATGAACCACATCCGGCATAATTCTCTATCACCGATCCATTGCCTACGAGCTTTGCATATATTATGCTTCGCTTATTTACTTTTCCGTTGCTATTGCTATCATCACTACAAAATACAAAAAACATTATTTTTACTACTATTATCTTTTGCTACCATTACCACTACTATAATATTACCTTGCTACTAAACACTTTGCTGCAGATATTAAGTTTCCAGGTATGGTTGAATTGACAACTCAGTTGCTAATACTTGAGAATATTCTTTGGCTCCCCTTGTGTCGAATCAATAAATTTGGATTGAATACTCTATCCTCGAAAACTGTTGCGATCCCCTATACTTGTGGGTTATCAGAGTGCTTCTACATCAACACGATCGCCTCTCTGATGAAGCATGAGTAGTTTACTGCAGACCTACGGGTCCATAGCTAGTAGCTAGATGGCTTCTTCTCTCTCTTTGATTCTCAAGACCATGTTCTCCTCGATGTTCTTGGAGATCTATTCGATGTAATACTCTTTTGTGGTATGTTTGCCGAGATCCTATAAATTGTGGGTTTATGATCAGCTTATCTATGAATATTATTTGAATCTTCTCTGAATTCTTATATGCATGATTTGATATCTTTACAAGTCTCTTCGAGCTATCGATTTGGTTTGGCCAACTAGATTGGTTTTTCTTGCAATGGGAGATGTGCTTAACTTTGGGTCAATCTTGCGGTGCTCGATCCTAGTGACAGAAGGGGAACCGACACGTATTGTATTGTTGCCATCGAGGATAAAAAGATGGGGTTTCCATCATATTGCTTGAGTTAATTCCTCTACATCATGTCATCTTTCTTAATGCGTTACTCCGTTCTTTATGAACTTAATACTCTAGATGCATGCTGGATAGCGGTCGATGTGTGGAGTAATAGTAGTAGATGCACAATCGTTTCGGTCTACTTGAAACAAACGTGATGCCTATATTCATGATCATTGCCTTAGATATAGTCATAACTTTAAGCTTTTCTATCAATTGCTCGACAGTAATTTGTTCACCCACCGTAATATTTTCCATCTTGAGAGAAGCCTCTAGTGAAACCTATGGCCCCCGGGTTGACTTTCCATCTTATAAGTTTCCGATCTACAATTTTAGTTTCCTATTTACTTTCTTTGCAATCTTTTACTTTCGTTTGCATAAATCAAAAATATTACTTTACCGTTTATCCATCTATATCAGATCTCACTTTGCAAATAACCGTGAAGGGATTGACAACCCCCTTATCACGTTGGGTGCAAATTGGTGTTTGTTTGTGCATGTATTCGGTGGCTTATGCGTTATCTCCTACTGGATTGATACATGGTTCTCAAAACCGAGGGAAATACTTACTCTATTTTGCTGCATCACCCTTTCCTCTTCAAGAGAAAAACCAACGCAAGCTCAAGAGGTAGCAGCAACTGGTCTTCAATGGATATTATGGTCTTCTCTTCTGTTTATGAGAAGACTCTTTGACAAGGTTAGGGAGTATTACAACACTCACCTTAGTCGACCACCACCACTACTTCATCGCAGTCCTTAACCTACACCACCTTAGCCTGCACTGCTACATGTCTATGCTTGCCTCTTCGACATCACTAATGTTCACTTCGACATTCGTTACCACCGCGACTACGACAGTACCAAGGGACATCAAGTTTTATGGGAACCAGGCAGTAAGGGCACGATACCATCTTGATGACAAGCTGAGTTTCAAAGTGGAGAATGTCATGGGCATGTCTTCTACAGGGCCTCGGACCTTGCCTTGTCCCTTCTTGATGGACCAACGACCATTCTCACCACAGTTGCGCTACAAAATAAAGTACCCGGGCACCCAAGATGGTATTGATGAACATCTACCAGGAATTGGCTGCTTTTTTTAATAAAGCCATCCAAATGGCATCTTAGATCTGATTAATATCGAGGAAAGCAAAGTACAGTCCAATGGATGGACAACTGGACGTAGAACTACTAGTAAAAAAGTAAAATTACATTAAAAATTATACTAGTCTTCTTCTTCCTCCCATTGTACGTTGCCTGCTAGAACTTGAAAATTGCATTGAACTAACAATAAAGAATGAAACCTACAAACGCCCTCGCCAGACGATGCTTTAAAGCCCATAATAGACACTAGCCCCTTGAGACTACATCTATAAATCGTTGAAGCAACATCGGCTGGAGCATCACCCAACACAGAATAGGCTTGCAATCCATCACCATCAGTTCAGAGGGCTGGAGAAATTGGGCCAAGCCACAGAACTACACATAAAAAGATGTTGAAGTTGCCACACCAAAAGGCAGCTAAAAGGTCTTTTTGAAAGATTGAAGGGAAACAACAGATTTGGGGACACAAACTCTTATAGGACCTTTGTCAACGCCGGATCGAACGTCGTTGAGGTAGGGAGAGAACTTAGTTCAACAAACTATTGTCGCCACCACCTCGTCATTGTCACAGGAGAAGCAGAACATATGGAAGAACTAGTAAATGTTTCTCTAAAATAAGACTAATTTGACTCTCTTTTTTTCTGGCAGCTGCAGATTTGTACCTTCTTTTCTTCTTTGGGGCTTGAGTGACCCAGCTGAGGTGTAATCTTTTTGACTTAGACCCCTTATGATTCATTTGCTTCCTTCTCTAAATAACCAAAATGGTGTGATAAAAAGTCATAGTAACTCCTACTTCGTCTGAAACGTGCTTTTCTTGACAAGTGAAGACGAGGGCCATTGGGACAGAGAACATGCGTAGTCCAGCCGCCTGCAGAGACTTTAGGACCAAGGAGTACTCCGACAAAATATCGGTCAGGCACATGCTCTCTCAGTCTTGCTCGTGCTCGTGAAGAGAAAGGCTGACACGCGTAGGCCCCTGCGGTGGTAGCTAGCTCCTCAATTACTCACGATCACCGAAGAAACCGTCGTGCTGATCTGCTGGATCATGCATGTCTCCGTCAATTTATGGTAGTGTGGCCGTAGCTTTCCGCCATGGACTTTTGGTGGCACATACGGCATGCATGCATGCATGCAGCGGCACAGGCGCTCTAGCTCACGTGCGGCGAAGAGGAGAGGAGAGGCAGCCTTTCATCTGCTCTGATATGATCTGATCGATCGATGGATCAGGCAGGCGCACTCGCGTCCACCCACACGTGTGGCTCGCAGGCCAGAAAAGTGATGGATGCATGCGTTGCACAGAGAGAGAGCCGGAGATCGAGCTGCAGGCCGACTACCAGTTGCGTCGTGCGTGCGTGCATGCATGCGCTGCGCCACGACCGGCGTGATGGACCTTTACCGTGTACGGACCAGTAACATTTATAAGCGCGTCGGCATGCCTTCCTTTCAACTGCAGATCTCAAATATCCTGCCAAATACTCCACGTTTATACTACAGCCTCTTACCCTTTGACGTATATACCTTGATCCAGCGACGTAGTATATACCTTGACCAATATTTGCATGTGGTGGTGGTGGCAACGATAAGCGCCCCACCTATGTACGCCGACCACAGAACGAACTAAACGTGCACGCACGTACGGTGGACCAGCATGCATGATTAGCGCGCCAGACCAGACGATACACTTTCTACGGTGGAGCACTGTGTAACCTGGACCAGCAGTGAAGATCTATAGAACTTTTGGACCAGCGCGTACGCATGAAAACCAACATGCCGATTAGATGCATGCATGAGATTGGGATGTATCGAGCAGGCAGCCCTGCGGTGCTCTCGTCAGGCAAACCATTCTACGGGGCCATTTGAAACAGTGCAACTTTTAACGTGCAACTGTACGTACGTGCAGGATGAGCCGCCAAAGAGAAAAGGAGATTGCCATGACTTTTTCTTTTTCTTCTATCACAGTTGATTTTGACCGGTCCTAGGATTTGAATCGAGAGGTGTCCTATTTTTTTAAACATGCAGCCACCTTGTTACTTCTCTCTTGCCTCCGATGGACGCGCTCGCCGGATTAGTCCATAACTCTAAAGCGCCTTCGGTGATAGCACTAGGAGCGCGCCTCCACCTTGCTTTAGTATTTGTAGTCGTCGTTAGATGATTTATGGATTTATATGTATTTTTTTCTTTTTGTGTTTTTTGTATTACCTTAACAATTATTGAATAGATCAAAAAAATTCCTCGCAAACAAAGAATACATATGAATTATGAAAAATATGTATATGTATATGAATACATTTGGACCCACTCACCCAGAGTTAATTTTCACATCTTTGTCATTACGTTGAGTCCCCAATACACATGACAAACTCGTCTCCATCATGGCGCACCCGTGAACCCGTGGATTCGTCACATATGTCTATCACTCCGACGACAGTGGTGGAGAGAGAAATCTCGGTGCCTAAGCTTAGTCTAGTAGTTTAGGTTAGTGTTTTTTAGTCCTCGCATGAGCGGCCCTCAGGCGGATTATGGTTTTTCTATTGGGCTCCAATCCTCCTAAAGGTCGCCATTTAGTCGGGTCGACGCAACTCCGGCATAGATTCCCACAGTCTCCTTAGGGCGGCAAATTTAGAGTCTAACGGTGTGCGTGCGTGATGGTGAGATCTATTGTTAGGCGCTTTAGGCCTATTCAAAGGTTCAACAACGGTGACTGCTGATGCTAGACATTAGGGATACGTGCATAAAAACTTTTCGACTGTTAACAACGAGGCCAGCACGGCACTGGTACTGGAGTGGTGACATCGACACAACAATGGCTCGTTGCGGCAGTACTGGTTGTTCTATAGTCCAGTTTTTTCTGTGTGTGAATAGGTCCAGGGGTTCATTGACCCTTTGCTGGCAAAAGTATTTGACTAGATTTATGAAGAGAATGTGAGGTGAGTTGGCAAGATTCCAGAGACAAGGAAATGCTAACAACCAACCAAGCAAGAGGCAAGAATCTTGCGCCCCATCTAAAAAGAGTGCATCTACAAACCGCTTCACGAAACACCATCTTGCCATCTTCCCTTCTGCAACAATACGAGAGCAAAATCTTAATAGCAAACCCCTAAACCCCTAACCCACCTTCATCTTGGTCGAATCTCGCTCCCGTCCTTGCTAACTTTGTCGAAGATCGTCTTTGTCGGCTACATTCGCATCGAGTTGTTGCCGCCATCTGTTTGGAGCAAAATTCCCGAAGAAACCACATGGTCGGAAAATTCAATTAGGAAAATTCCTATCAAATGAAAGAAAATAAACTATTTGCTCGTAGGAAATAGATTTAGGCTGTGCTTCGATTTTTTTCTAGAAAAGGAGGATGACCCCCGGCCTTCGTATCTAGGAGATGCATGTGGCCACTTTATTGATTATTCTCGAGGACCTTACAAAGTATTACAACAATATGCCTGAATCCGCCGCTACTCCTATCCAAACGATGAAGGCGTGCTAGCTGGGCCACTACCCAGACCACTAATCTAAGCCTAACATCAAAATGATGAAGGGGTGCTAGTTGGGCCACTACCCAGACAACTCACCTAAGCCTAACATCAAAAGCCGGAAGCCCCAGCCGAGCCACATACCGGGTCTGGGGTACAAAGCGGTCTGACGCACTCGTGTGTCGTCGCCGCCATATTCCACAGGTCCGTCTTCAGAGCAAATATTGAGGCTTCTACCTTGTCTGGCCACTCAGCCATCGGCATCACCATGACACCAGACAGCTTCGTCCTCCTGCGCGAGTCCATCGCCACACATCGGACGCCGAATCTCCACTGCGCCACGCCGCCGAGATACGTCGCCATCAATGAGTAGGATGAAGCACCGCTCCGCCGAGTCCAGCAGGGCTGCTGAAGACCAAGCACCGTGGAAGAAGGACTCCGAGGCTGGGCACATATGCGGCAGAGCGCCAACGCACCGCCACCAGACGAACTGCGACCACACCACCAACCGCCGCCAAGCAACCAAAGCATCACATCCACCCCAAGCTCACCACGAACGACACCCCCAAGAGGGTGACGACGCTCGGAGCACCGCTGTCGCTCGATCCGGCAAGGATTTGAGCTTTCACCCGGCATACGAGCTGGACGGAAGGAAGAGGGGAAGGAGGCAACCTGGACGGCGCCTACAAGAAGGGTACGCCGCCCTCGGGTGTCGCCACCGTCGTGGCCAGCACTGCTGGCCTCGGATTTCTCCGAAGCCACCTCCCACCTCCAGCCGCCAAACAGGTACAACTCCGGCGACAAAGGCCGCCCAAAGCAAGACCATCAGAGACAGCCCTGGTTGAAGTAGACGGAGGCCTTCAGATTTGGATCGGGCGCCGTCGAGACGCCCGCACCTCAGCCGCCACCTGCTGTCGCCTCACCGCCCCCCGCGGCCGAGGAAGAACGACCAGCACCAACGAGCACCGGTCACCGCAGACCCGGCGTCGATCCACCAGCCGAGGCCGCCGCCACGGATCCAAAGTCCCCCAAGAAGGAACGGGGCAGCCAGATCCTCGCCGCCACCTTCACCGGCGGCCGAGCGGCGAGCCGCGGCCACCTCCGGTGGCTACGAGGGAGAGGGCCGGCGGCGGGCTAAGGTTACGCCGCCCGAGTCGCCCCTGCAGGAGCGACACGGGGGCCTCCGTTTGTTGTTCTCAGTGGGTGCGGTAGCTAGGAAACAAGGCTGCTAAGTTTTTGTTCAAACTCTACGTTTGGTGTGTGGTGCGTGTGGGGTGGTAAGAATTTGTTCGTGGTAGCTATTTGGGACTTTACCTGTAAAGCCAGAGCAGTGCTATAAGGACGATAACTTTTCACCCGATTTTAGAACGATGAATCAAATCATCCATTAGATTGCATCATTTCACAAATTGGCATCGTTCAAGATAGGCATCATTCAGATATCGTCCGTGGACTGTCGTGTGCAAAGCAGTTCCGATAAAGCCAAGCAGGAAATGCAAGATGCCTTTATTAGTCCAAAATGAAAGAATTCACTTGCAAGCTAAAAAAACTTAGAAGTGATTAATGAGGCAATTAAGCTTAAGTAGGAGCAGAAGAAGAGGAGAAAACACACGTACCAGGAGAGAGAGCATGCACGACATAGCTACAGTTGCTCTCTCACTCTCTAGTGCACTTTCTCATGGTGGCCATGACATGCCGGGTTAACTAAACACTGTATACGTACGTGTCACAGCACTGTGGACGTAACCTGCTAACCTAGAGAACAGGATGCAGTTAAAGTACATGACGGGACAACGGGAGTACGCGATACATTTTGCCCGTATGCTCGAAAACTGCATATCAGAACAGTAGAGAGAGAGAGAGAGAGAGTAATCGTTGTGTGTGTGTGGTGGTGGTTTTTAACTGGTAGTAGATGGAGGCGACGCCGACCGGGCGGTGGAAGCCCATGCGTACCACATCCACACGGAGCAGCATCGGCGACAGTGTGGCGCAGCGGCGGTTTGTTGGCTTGCGCCGGTGACGGGACGTCTCCATGCCCCCACGCATCAATGCCCACGCCCCGCGTGAGAGGTGGTGGTGAGCGAGTGAAGGAGGGCAGCTAGCTGGCCGGTGAAAAGACGGGTGAGGTGACGACCTTTTCCCTGCCGTGGAAAGAATCACCGCCCCCTATCACTCGCTCACTCACTCACTCACGCTGCCTGTCTGCCATCACGCCCACGAGGTGGATGTCTACGTTCAGGGCCCCATGCGTACGTCCGGCCCTTCTCCCGTCGGTCTACCAGGCTACTGCCCTGCTTGTCCGCCATGCCTTGGCTGCAAGCGGCATTGATCCTGCCCTCTCTCGCGCCGACGAGGTCAATCTTTTGGTCTTTTGGACCAGTTTCTTCGTTACGGTTTCTCTGAATCTTGACGCAAGGATTTCACCATTCAGTTTTGCAAACATTAGGTCGAATCCACTAGCCAGAAAAAAGGCAGGATACAACCAGGGGTGGAGTGGATTTAGATTTAGGGAGGCCAAGGGCTTCAAGACGGACCCGTAAACCGCCCGCATTCATTTGGATCACGTTGTCTGGACCGCGAAAATCATCTAACACAGTCTGTAACGATCCGCAGGATGGTTCGAACGCGTTTTCTCTCAAAACAAAATGGGAGAAGGTTCGCGGGAGTTCGGACACCTGAAACGTAGGACATCGACACCCTCGACTCACCCAATCCCCCTCCCGGTCTTATTTTCTTTCACTCTGCCCTTCTCCCACTTACTTTGCATCGGCACCTTCCACCTCCGCTCTCGCTGTTGTACGTCTTCAGCCGCCACAGAGGACTTGCTGGATGTCCGCAACCTGCACCGACGCGCCCGCTCGACGGAGCTGTCCACCCTAGAGCCGTTTGTACCCAGATACACTTCGCCCCTTGTCGACGGCCTCCATGGTGGACACCACGCTCGGCAGGTATTCGGTCAAATGTCATTGAGCTTATTTTCAAATGTTATGTCGTTTCCTGGGGTACAAAGGATGGTGAGCTACTTGACCATGAAGGATGCGTTGTTATGTGATGTGTGGCCGGCCGTATCCGTGGAATTCGTAGGCAGGAGAAGATGGAAGCCCTTCTGGGAGCAAATGCATGAAAAGTTTCACGCACGAAAGCACAATGCGTCCTACGACATGTACATCATTCAACCACGCTATCCAGATCGGCGTCGTATCGCTGACACGCTATCCAGATCGGCGTCGCCAAGTTTTGCAACGTGGTTCGTCAGCTCGAGGCAAGGTGACCATTGCACACGGCGGAGGACTATATCGCAAGTTTTACTTTCTCTTGCTCAATTTGTTGATTGATTCATTCACTCAGTGTCGATCTACACATTATATATAGGCCGCATGCACTGCCGTGGTGTACCACATGACAGAGGGACGGCCATTTACGTGCACACACTATTGGATGAAGCTGAAGGGGGGAGTATGTGTGGGACGACATGATCCTTTTATAAAAAACTTGTTGGACATCCGGAATTTAGTCGAATTTGAAACCTTGTTGTACTAGACTTAATTTGCATGGTATTTATGGATGATTTGTGCTATTTTTATTTGAATTATGATGAATATCGGCTGGTTTGCATGAATTTCGTCCTGTTAGTTAAAATGCGGATTGCCATATACGCGGCTACGGTTGAATGACAACCTTTCACATCAATGTTCACAGACTGGTCCACCTATCCACGGACTGATGCGGGAGAAAATTTGCAGGTTGCCACTGAAGATGCCCTGAAACATCACACAATACAATATATTACTCCCTCCGTTCCACAATATGAAACGTCGTATATCGTGGGATGGAGGGAGTAGGTCCCAATATAGATACTCTAGATAAATAAAAATTTAAAACACAAGTGTACAAATTAACTAGACTAGTATATTGTAATTCAAGGAAATAACTAAATAGTACTAGCACTACTAGTGGTAGATTGTGTACACCGATCTGATTTAAAATCCAGTGCTACATCAAGTAGTTATAGGTGTAAAAGAAATACTTAATGTGATAAACGACCTGATGGCTCGACATCCGGCGGGAGTGCAAAATCAACGGAGTGCATGCGCACCTAGCACCATAGCTGAATCACGGCGGTGTCCTGGCATGGTCATTTACTGGGGCATGCGGACAGGGAGCAGCGGCAGGAAGATCAGGATCTTGCCCTAGGCTCCAGCGGCGAGACACAGTTTTTTTTTTAATCAATACGACCTCAAATAATACTCAGGTCATTTTTTTTGCGGCAAAGAGGAGTTTTATTACAAAATTATAGGATTACAATGTATTGGCAAGAGATCCTCGATACACGTAGAGCCTCTCTGAAGCCAAACAGCAATACATGGTTCTGTACTGCTGTAATTAGCCAGACAATCTGCTACCTTATAATACTCAACTCATTTACTGTCACATTCTATGAAACGACTATCAGAGCAAAACCAAGCATCAGAGAGTGCATGCTATCATGGCTAGATTGTATTTAAGTGATCTCTTTTCTTGTATTTCTTTTCTTTTCTTTGTTATCTTGGGACTTGCATGAACAGTTATTTTTACATATATAATATAAAATGATCTGCAGTAGAGGTTTTCCAACCCCTACTGTTCTCTGGTAAAAAAATCATGCTCAAGTCATTTACAATGAAATAAGAAATAAAGTCAAGGATAAACGATTCTCAGAAATAAAAGATTTATCACTAAAGCATTTTTACGCTAATGTGTGTGCATGCCACCTCATATAGAAGATTTATCACTAAAACATTTTTATGCTAATGTGTGTGCCACCTCATTCGCCTCACGGGAGCACCGCCAGACAGAGATACGATACACTGATTGTTACAATGGCGGCGCCAGATTGCTTTGTGGAAAAGAACGGCGAAATCACTAAGTAAGGAGTACTCGTTGCAAAGAACACTTCACTTTCCCAGGTCGCGACAAGTGGCACAAACTTTTTTTTTCACAAAAAAAACCGGACGAAAAAAACCGGGAGAAAAAACCGGGAGAAAAAACGAACCAGGAGGACGGTTTTTTTCCCTTCCGAAAGAGGCACGCCCGTGCCTCTCGCGAAATCACAACCGTGCCTCTCGTGAAAGCAAAGCCATGACTCTCGTGAAAGGAAAAAAAACAGAAAACATGTTTTTTTTCGTTTCCGAGAGGCACGGCCGTGACTCTCGCGAAGGCACAACCGTGCCTCTCGTGAAAGCAAAACCGTGACTCGCGAAAGAAAAAAAAAACGCGTTTTTCCCCTTTCCTAGAGGCACGGCGCGAAAGCACAACCGTGCCTCTCGCGGAAGCAAAACTGTGACTCTCACGGAAGAAAAAAAAACATGTTTTGTTTTTCCCTTTTCTAGAGGCACGGTCGTGACTTTCGCGAAAGCACAACCGTGCCTCTCACGGAAGCAAAACCGTGACTCTCACGAAAGAAAAAAAAATAGAAAACGCGTTTTGTTTTTCCCTTTTCCGAGAGGCACGGCCGTGACTCTCGCAAAAGCACAACCGTGCCTCTCGCGGAAGCAAAACCGTGACTCTCGCAAAAAAAAAAACAGAAAACGCGTTTTTTTCGTTTTCGAAAGGCACGGTCGTGACTCTCGCTAAAGCACACCCGTGCCTCTCGCGAAAAAAAAACCGTGACTTTCGCGAAAGGAAAATAAAAGAAAACGCGTTCTTTTCGCGTAAAAAAATTTCTTTTCAAAATTTTTTTTGATCGAAAAGCTAAGAAAGACCGAGGGAAAACCAAAATGTCGAAAAAACCAGAAAAACCCGTTTAAAAAGCCAAAAATGCGTGCGAAAAAATTTAAAAAAATTCGAAGGAAGCGTCCAGAGCGCGACACATGGCAAATGACTAAGAGCGCGACAAGTAGCGCTGATCGTTGCGAGGCTCCCGATGAAACGCTTGTTAACTAGTTGCTCCCAAAGAATGGGCACTTTGCAAGCCAGGATTGGCAGGCTTCTATTGGGCTTGGGCTCATGTAATTTGTTAGTAGTTGTCTACTACTCGTACTACTATTTCTTAACAAAAACCTGCTACTCGCACTTCGTTGCATACCTGCTGTTTGTCGGGATCATAACTACTTGCCTAGGGAAAATTCTACGAGGCCTACAACTGCAGCTAATAATAAACCGGGAGAAACCTTTTCGTTTTTGGGTGTATATGCACATCAAATGAAAAAACAATAACTAAAAATTAGTCAAAAAACTTTAGAAGTTTTTTGGAACAGTATATAATTTTCACACAAAAAAATCAGTGTTGACTTCAGGAAAACAAGCAAAATTTATTGTCATTTGACCATTTTTTAAAGAAGTAAACATGGGTTTTTCTTTTTTGTAATTTTTTTACAAGTATAATGGAAGGTCAAGTTTATTTCAAAAATATCTTCAGAATTTTTTTGACTTTGTATTTAATTACTAATTTCTTTTTCCATATAGAGTGTATGTACATCCATAGACCAAAAGTTCCCCTTCCTAATAATATTGTCCTTTTGTCTCGGACCTTATTGATGCGACTAAGGGCAACTCCAACGGGGCGACCCATTTTGTCCGCTGGCGTCCGTTTGAGTCGGTGCGGACACAAAAGGCGGCCTAACGCGCCGACCCAAACGGACACACATCTGCTTGGCGTCCGCATGCCAATCCATTCCTGACCCATTTTTTAAGCCGGATTTACGTCGGCGCAGACACGAGACGGACGCGCACGCGTGCCCACTCCTCTCCCTAGGTCCGCCGGTTGATGGCAGCCACCATCATTTCCCCCCATTTTCCCCAAAACCCTCCCGCTCGCGCGCGCTCCCGCCCCGCACCCACCATGGATGACGACCTCGACACTGCCGCTGGCCTCTTCGGCATGACGACCGCCCCCTCTGGCGAAGGCAAGCCTCGTGCCCCCACGCAAGACCGCCGCCACGCCCAAGCCAAAGAAGGCGCTCACGCCCGAACAACGGGCAAGGGTGTCGGCCAAGAGGAAGGGCCGGAGGCACACCACGGACACGAGGGATGAAGCCGTCGCGGCTGCCGCCATCACTGCCGCCGCGCAGCAGGAGGTCATCAACGCCCGCGTCGCGGCAGCAACGAGGGAGGCACTGTATTTGCTAGGGTTAAACCTTAGCCAGCATGGCCTCGTCAACGCCGCCGTGGCCAACACCGGCTCATCAGCGTTCCCTCGGATGGTGCTGCCCGATTCGCCTCGCCAACCAAGCCGCCGGGCCGAAGCCGAAGCGCAAGAGCAAGCGCACGAAGGCATACACGGCGGCCGAGGACAAGCTTCTTTGCGAGTGTTGGCGAGACATTGGACAAGACCCCAAGACCGGCGCCGAACAAAAGCATTCAACTTTTTGTATGAGCACAAGTTTCCTCCTTACCAAATTTGTGAGCACACGCGGGTGGGTGTCCATTTCGAAGCGATGAAGGGTGATCCAACAAGAGTGCAACAAGTTTTGTGCCACTCTTGAGAGTGTCGAGGCCTGCCCCGTGAGCGGCATCGACATGCAAGATATGGTATGCTAGCAAGCCGTCCTTTTTGGTGTCATCAAGTTTATGCTTGCCGGTTCATTTGCATACCATTTGCCAATATGCTTGCATGAAAACATTTGTAGGCATTTCAAACTTTAGAGGCATTCAAGGTCCAACACAACGACATGTGCTTCAACCTCTCCCATTGCTTTAGGGTCATCAAAGATGAGGAGAAGTTCAAGGCGCAATATGCCATCCTCAAGTTGAGTGGGGGAAAGAAAGCCATGGAGGAGGTTGGGGACGGCAAACCGGCACGGCCGCGGGGGAAGACCAACTCCAAGAAGGAGGACAAGCGGGACGCGACATCGAACGCCTTGATCGCAAGCGTGGAGGGCATGATGAACACGAAGGACTCATGGGAGGAGGAGCACCGGCCTTTCAAAGAGGAGCAAACGAACGCCTTCATGGAAATCCAAAGGAGGAGGCTTGAGATGGACACGGAGAAGCAAGCCAAGATGCTTGAGATGAGTGTGGAGAAATAAGCCAAGATGCTCGAGATCGAGGCCGCCAACGCCAACACCAAGGCGAAAGAAGTGGCTCTCGCAAGCATGATGATCGGGGTGGAGATCATTAAGGCGGCTCAACACCGTGTCGCCAAGGAAGAGGCCGTGGTTCGAGAAAGCCGACATGCTTAAATTCACCGACGAGTGATCTCGTGGCCGCGAGCGCCTTCCTTTTTTGTACTCAAGTCTCACCCTTTTTATGGGCTGGCATGTGTGCCGGCCACTGGCGAGTGTGTCAACATGAACTTTGTGGTTATATTTTTGAAGCCGGCAATGTATGCCGACGCTGACATGATGCTGGCATGAGACATAGCCGCATGCATGATCTATGGCTGCGACCTTTTAAAAAAAATGAGTGCGGACATAAAAATGGGTCGGCGTGGTGGGCGCATTGCCGACCCAAATGCAAAACAGGGCGAACACCGGACGGACAGCCGACCTAAATGGACAAAAATCGAACCAATGCGCCATCCGTTTGGGTCGGCGTGTTCAAGTTGCTTTAATACCAGGTAGAGCGAAGAACTGGTGAGAAATACTTTTTTACCCATGGATGGCACCTCGATTTTGGAAGTTCCTATTTGCACAAGGAACATATCAGATTTTTCGTCTTGGGTTTCTGAGAGTAACGGATATTTTTTAGTTTGTTCCGCCTATATTATGTTCATAAACACAAATATCTCAAGGGAGCTTCCGACCATGTGTCAACTTCGAATCAATGGATGGATCTGTGGGGAATTTTGGTTCTTGCAAAACTAAAGGTGTTCATGTGGCTCTCCTGCAACACTCAATCCCTACCTTGGATGTTTTGAATCACAGAAACATGGCTGACACTCGGCACTGTCTTTTATGTGACACACTACAGGAATGAGGCACTTTGCCATCTGCCATGGCTGAGGCAAAAGCATGTCTGGCGGATGACAAAGGTTGTCGTCTGCCAGCAGATGGCAATAGGTCCGGCTGGTGAAGGGTTCTTTGTCGTTTGCTGGCGAACGACAAAGATGAAACGGTCTTTGCTGTCCGCCAACAGATGGCAAAGAGCCTAGACGGCACTCGTGGCAGGTTAGGTCCGTTAGGGGGTTAACTTCATGCTTTGTCGTCCGCTAGCAGATGGCAAAGACCATTGCACCTTTGTCGTCTGCCAGCGGACGACAAAGTAACCAAATAGGCTAGCCCCTAGGTGCTGCCACATGGCATGCTATGCCATCCGTTGACAGACGACAAAGGTGCAACGGTCTTTGCCGCCTGCCAACGGACGACAAAGTAACCAAATAGACCAGGCAGTGCCCTAGGTTGCACAGGTATCTGCCACGTGGCAGCTTTGCCATCTGCTGGCTAATGGCAAAGCTCTTTGCCGTTTGCCGGTATACGGCAAAGAGCCTGTATAGCCCCTGTTTTTTCTGTTTTTTTCTTAAATTCATTCAATTTCATACATATATATATATATATATATATATAAATATATATATATATATATATATATATATATATATATATATATATATATAGACAAGCATATCCAACAAGTTTACTTTGGAGCTAACCTAGCTTATTATGGAGCTAACCTAGATATATCTGTGAAATTCTGTGAAATTCACTACCAGGAAAAGGCCTACTAATGGCGCATCACTGGTGCACCATTACTAGCACGCCACTAGTAATTTTTACTAATGGCGCACCATTGGTGCACCATTAGTATCTGGTATACTAATGGCGCACCACTTGTGCGCCATTAGTATAGGCCACTGGTGCGCCATTAGTATAGGCCACGGTGCGCCATTAGTATTTGGATCGTGATTTTTTTGCCCATTTTTTGCTAGTTTTTTTTGCTCGTTTTTTGGCACGATATTATTTCAAATTTTGTTCCTGTTTTTGGATCTTGTACGTTCTTTTGCCGTGTTCTTTTGCCGGAGAGGAGGAGCAGGAGGTCACTGGAGAGGCGCTCGCTTACATCGCCGGAGAGGAGGAGGAGGTCACCGGAGAGGAGTTCACCAAAGCATCGGAGAGGAGGAAGGAGAAACCATGAGGGAATGGGAGGAGAGGAGGGAGGAGGAGCTCTCCAGAGAGGAGGGAGGAGAAACCGTGAGGGGAGGGGAGGGGAGCAGAGGGGGGAGGAGGAGGTTCCCGGAGAGGAGGAGGAGGTCGCCGGAGAGGAGGAGGAGGTCGCCGGAGAGGAGGAGGAGGTCGCCGGAGAGGAGAAGGAGGTCGCCGGAGAGGAGGAGGGTAGTATGATGGAGGAGAGAAGGGAAGATGGAGTGGAGGAGAGGAGGAGATGGAGTGGAGGAGAGGAGAGTAGGAGATGGAGTGGAGGAGAGGTGGAGTGGAGGAGGTGCGCCCAGCCATATATACGACATAGTAATGGCGCACCGTGGGCAGGTGCGCCATTACTAACTTTTTTTTTATTTTTTTGATTTATTTTGAATTTTGAAGGAGGGAAGATACTAATGGCGCATCATGGGCAGGTGCGCCATTAGTAACTTTATTTTTATTTTTTTGACTTATTTTGAATTTTGAAGGCAGGAAGATACTAATGGTGCACCATGGGCAGGTGCGCCATTAGTAACTTTTTTTTATTTTGTTGACTTATTTTGAATTTTGAAGGCGGGAAGATACTAATGGCGCACCATGGGCAGGTGCGCCATTAGTAAGTTTGAATTTTTTTGAATTTTTTTGCCTCTCTAGATCTTAAAAGCCCCGTATCTTTTTTTCTGTTAGGTTTTTGAGGATTTTAAAAATGTTTAACGGGGTTCCACTCTTGAGAGTGTCGAGGCCTGCCCCGTGAGCGGCATCGACATGCAAGATATGGTATGCTAGCAAGCCGTCCTTTTTGGTGTCATCAAGTTTATGCTTGCCGGTTCATTTGCATACCATTTGCCAATATGCTTGCATGAAAACATTTGTAGGCATTTCAAACATTAGGGGCATTCAAGGTCCAACACAACGACATGTGCTTCAACCTCTCCCATTGCTTTAGGGTCATCAAAGATGAGGAGAAGTTCAAGGCGCAATATGCCATCCTCAAGTTGCGTGGGGGAAAGAAAGCCGTGGAGGAGGTTGGGGACGGCAAATCGGCACGACCGCTGGGGAAGACCAACTCCAAGAAGGAGGACAAGCGGGACGCGGCATCGAACGCCTTGATCGCAAGCGTGGAGGGCATGATGAACAAGAAGGACTCATGGGAGGAGGAGCACCGACCTTTCAAAGAGGAGCAAATGAACGCCTTCATGGAAATCCAAAGGAGGAGGCTTGAGATGGACGCGGAGAAGCAAGCCAAGATGCTTGAGATGAGTGTGGAGAAATAAGCCAAGATGCTCGAGATCGAGGCCGCCAACGCCAACACCAAGGCGAAAGAAGTGGCTCTCGCGAGCATGATGATCGGGGTGGAGATCATTAAGGCGACTCAACACCGTGTCGCCAAGGAAGAGGCCGCGGTTCGAGAAAGCCGACATGCTCAAATTCACCGACGAGTGATCTCGTGGCCGCGAGCGCCTTCCTTTTTTGTACTCAAGTCTCACCCTTTTTATGTGCTGGCATGTGTGCCGGCCACTGGCGAGTGTGTCAGCATGAACTTTGTGGTGATATTTTTGAAGCCGGCAATGTATGCCGACACTGACATGATGCTGGCATGAGACATAGCCGCTGGCATGATCTATGGCCGCGACCTTTTTAAAAAAATGAGTGCGGACATAAAAATGGTCGGCGTGTTGGGCGCATTGCCGACCCAAATGCAAAACAGGGCGAACACCGAACGGACAACCGACCTAAATGGACAAAAATCAAACAAATGCGCCATCCATTTGGGTCGGCGTGTTCCAGTTGCTTTAATACCAGGTAGAGCAAAGAACTGGTGAGAAATACTTTTTTACCCATGGATGGCACCTCGATTTTGGAAGTTCCTATTTGCACGAGGAACATATCAGATTTTTCGTCTTGGGTTTCTGAGAGTAACGGATATTTTTTAGTTCGTTCCGCCTATATTATGTTCATAAACACAAAAATCTCAAGGGAGCTTCCGACCATGTGTCAACTTCGAATCAATGGACAGATCTGTGGGGAATTTTGGTTCCTGCAAAACTAAAGGTGTTCATGTGGCTCTCCTGCAACACTCAATCCCTACCTTGGATGTTTTGAATCACAGAAACATGGCTGACACTCGGCACTGTCTTTTATGTGACACATTACAGGAATAGGGCACTTTGCCATCTGCCATGGCTGAGGCAAAAGCATGTCTGGGGGACGACAAAGGTTGTCGTCTGCCAGCAGATGGCAATAGGTCCGGCTGGTGAAGGGTTCTTTGTCGTTTGCTGGCGAACGACAAAGATGAAACGGTCTTTGCTGTCCGCCAACACACGGCAAAGAGCCTAGACGGCACTCGTGGCAGGTTAGGTCCGTTAGGGGGTTAACGTCATGCTTTGCCGTCCGCTAGCAGATGGCAAAGACCATTGCACCTTTGCCGTCTGCCAGCGGACGACAAAGTAACCAAATAGGCTAGCCCCCAGGTGCTGCCACGTGGCATGCTATGCCATCCGTTGACAGACGACAAAGAGCCTGTATAGCCAAAGTAACCAAATAAGCTCTTTCCCGTTTGCCGGTATACGGCAAAGAGCCTGTATAGCCCCTGTTTTTTCTGTTTCTTCTTAAATTCATTCAATTTCACAGATATATCTTCCCCTATTAATAAAGCAAATAGTGCTTCTGGTCGTACGTCATTAGAATTACCCCTGAAGTTGATACAAATTACCCATCATGCCACCCATAAGTAAACAAAACGGTTCAGTTTTTCTCAAAGTCACGCTGGATTTGGTTCTTATTAAGTGATATCCTCATGTAACCGAACGGAAGGTGTAGCGCGGTGGCTAATGCTTTAATACGCCAAGTAAGAGACCTGTGTTCGATTCCAGGCTCCTCCACATTTTCTCTGTTTTTTACCAACCCTCCCCCGCGTTAATGGGCCGGCCTAGGCGTCTGTTTTTTTTTCAGTTTGCAATTTGCTTGTTCGTTTCTTATTTCTGTTTTGTGATTTTCCTTCTATACATTAATTATTAGGGATTTTCAAAAATTCAAAAGGTTGCGAATTTTGTTAAGAAATAAAACATTGGTGAGTTCAAAAATGTTCTCGAAAGCATAAAATCTTCTTGATTTAAAAAACTCCTATTTTTTATTTCTTTTTTGCCTTTTTTTCTCATATCCGTTTTTGTTTTCTCGTCTTCAAATTAATTCGGGATTTCAAAATTTTAAAAGATTGTGAGTTTTGCTTTCTTTTGAGAAATCATAAAATTTCTGTGAATTCAGAAAATGGTCGGGAAATCAAAATGTTCGCAATTTTTAGAAAATTGTTTGCATGTCATAAAGAAATTCTCGATTTCTAAAAATATGTTCATGAAATAAAATAATGTTCATGATTCTTAGAAAATGCTTGTGTATTCAACACGCTTTTGGGAACTGGAAAAAATGACCATGAAATTTTAGAAAAGGATCAAAAAAATTCAAACAGATCCATTGAAACAAATATGTAAATAACGAACAAAACAAACCATAGATCCGGAGAAGTTATTTTATTATTTTATTTAGTTCATCGCACATCGGGTAAAAAAAGGATTTATGTGTTCTTTACAACGTTGATCCCCAAAAAATGACACATTTTTCAATGGGTTAGTTTTTGTAAGCTATATGAAATGACTAAATGTCTAATTTACTTCCATACATATCTATGTTTATTGTGGTACTATAGTTTTACAGGTCATGAAAAACACCACGACGCTAGCTAAAGTCGAGACACATCATTCATCATTCTACCTTAGGCAGGATCTATCAATACAGTTTGCTCAGCCAAAAAACATTTTATTGTGACGCCTTAGGAAATAAAGTTGTCATGAGACCATCACATTTTCAGTTTTTGAAATGACTTTTTAAAAGTCTCTTATCTCATCATGACATGATTTTGATGTACTTTATGAAGTGATATTTTAAAAGTCTGTATCTCATCCTTGCATAATTTGCATAATCTGATTTATTTTTCTCCCGTAGCAACGCACGAGCCTATTTGCTAGTATATATATATAGACAAGCATATCCAACAAGTTTACTTTGGAGCTAACCTAGATATATCTGTGAAATTCTATGAAATTCACTACTAGGAAAAAGCCTACTAATGGCGCACCAGTTTTGCCTACTAATGACGCATCACTGGTGCGCCATTACTAGCACGCCACTAGGAGAGGAGGAAGGAGAAACCATGAGGGAATGGGAGGAGAGGAGGGAGGAGGAGCTCACCGGAGAGGAGGGAGGAGAAACCATGAGGGGAGGGGAGGGGAGGAGAGGAGGGAGGAGGAGGTTCCCGGAGAGGAGCAGGAGGTCGCCGGAGAGGAGGAGGAGGTCGCCGGAGAGGAGGAGGAGGTCGCCGGAGAGGAGAAGGAGGTCGCCGGAGAGGAGGAGGAGGAGGTCGCTAGAGAGGAGGAGGGTAGTATGGTGGAGGAGAGAAGGAAAGATGGAGTGGAGGAGAGGAGGAGATGGAGTGGAGGAGAGGAGAGGAGGAGATGGAGTGGAGGAGAGGTGGAGTGGAGGAGGTGCGCCCAGCCATATATACGACATAGTAATGGCGCACCGTGGGCAGGTGCGCCATTACTAACTTTTTTTTTTATTTTTTTGATTTATTTTGAATTTTGAAGGCGGGAAGATACTAATGGCGCACCATGGGCAGGTGCGCCATTAGTAACTTTTTTTTATTTTTTTACTTATTTTGAATTTTGAAGGCGGGAAGATACTAATGGTGCACCATGGGCAGGTGCGCCATTAGTAACTTTTTTTATTTTGTTGACTTATTTTGAATTTTGAAGGCGGGAAGATACTAATGGCGCACCATGGGCAGGTGCGCCATTAGTAAGTTTGAATTTTTTTGCCTCTCCAGATCTTAAAAGCCCCGTATCTTTTTTTTCTGTTAGGTTTTTGAGGATTTTGAAAATGTTTAACGGGTTCCACTCTTGAGAGTGTCGAGGCCTGCCCCGTGAGCGGCATCGACATGCAAGATATGGTATACTAGCACGCCGTCCTTTTTGGTGTCATCAAGTTTATGCTTGCCGGTTCATTTGCATACCATTTGCCAATATGCTTGCATGAAAACATTTGTAGGCATTTCAAACTTTAGAGGCATTCAAGGTCCAACACAACGACATGTGCTTCAACCTCTCCCATTGCTTTAGGGTCATCAAAGATGAGGAGAAGTTCAAGGCGCAATATGCCATCCTCAAGTTGCATGGGGGAAAGAAAGCCGTGGAGGAGGTTGGGGACGGCAAACCGGTACGACCGCGGGGGAAGACCAACTCCAAGAAGGAGGACAAGCGGGACGCGGCATCGAACGCCTTGATCGCAAGCGTGGAGGGCATGATGAACAAGAAGGACTCATGGGAGGAGGAGCACCGGCCTTTCAAAGAGGAGCAAATGAACGCCTTCATGGAAATCCAAAGGAGGAGGCTTGAGATGGACACGGAGAAGCAAGCCAAGATGATTGAGATGAGTGTGGAGAAATAAGCCAAGATGCTCGAGATCGAGGCCGCCAACGCCAACACCAAGGCGAAAGAAGTGGCTCTCGCGAGCATGATGATCGGGGTGGAGATCATTAAGGCGGCTCAACACCTTGTCGCCAAGGAAGAGGCCGTGGTTCGAGAAAGCCGACATGCTCAAATTCACCGACGAGTGATCTCGTGGCCGCGAGCGCCTTCCTTTTTTGTACTCAAGTCTCACCCTTTTTATGTGCTGGCATGTGTGCCGGCCACTGGCGAGTGTGTCAGCATGAACTTTGTGGTGATATTTTTGAAGCCGGCAATGTATGCCGACACTGACATGATGCTGGCATGAGACATAGCCGCTGGCATGATCTATGGCTGTGACCTTTTTAAAAAAATGAGTGCGGACATAAAAATGGGTCGGCGTGTTGGGCGCATTGCCGACCCAAATGCAAAACAGGGCAAACACCGGATGGACAGTCGACCTAAATGGACAAAAATCAAACAAATGCGCCATCCGTTTGGGTCGGCGTGTTCCAGTTGCTTTAATACCAGGTAGAGCAAAGAACTGGTGAGAAATACTTTTTTACCCATGGATGGCACCTCGATTTTGGAAGTTCCTATTTGCACAAGGAACATATCAGATTTTTCGTCTTGGGTTTCTGAGAGTAACGGATATTTTTTAGTTCGTTCCGCCTATATTATGTTCATAAACACAAAAATCTCAAGGGAGCTTCCGACCATGTGTCAACTTCGAATCAATGGACGGATCTGTGGGGAATTTTGGTTCCTGCAAAACTAAAGGTGTTCATGTGGCTCTCCTGCAACACTCAATCCCTACCTTGGATGTTTTGAATCACAGAAACATGGCTGACACTCGGCACTGTCTTTTATGTGACACACTACAGGAATCAGGAACTTTGCCATCTGCCATGGCTGAGGCAAAAGCATGCCTGGCGGACGACAAAGGTTGTCGTCTGCCAGCAGACGGCAATTGGTCCGGCTGGTGAAGGGTTCTTTGTCGTTTGCTGGCGAACGGCAAAGATGAAACGGTCTTTGATGTCCGCCAATAGACGGCAAAGAGCCTAGACGGCACTCGTGGCAGGTTAGGTCCGTTAGGGGGTTAACGTCATGCTTTGCCGTCCGCTAGCAGATGGCAAAGACCATTGCACCTTTGCCGTCTGCCAGCGGACGACAAAGTAACCAAATAGGCTAGCTCCCAGGTGCTGCCACATGGCATGCTATGCCATCCGTTGACAGACGACAAAGAGCCTGTATAGCCAAAGTAACCAAATAAGCTCTTTGCCGTTTGCCGGTATACGGCAAAGAGCATGTATAGCCTTTGTTTTTTCTGTTTTTTCTTAAATTCATTCAATTTCACATATATATATATATATATATATATATAGACAAGCATATCCAGCAAGTTTACTTTGGATCTAACCTAGCTTACTATGGAGCTAACCTAGATATATCTGTGAAATTCTGTGAAATTCACTACTAGGAAAAGGCCTACTAATGGCGCACCAGTTTTGCCTACTAATGGCGCATCACTAGTGCGCCATTACTAGCATGCCACTAGGAGAGAAGGAAGGAGAAACCGTGAGGGAATGGGAGGAGAGGAGGAAGGAGGAGCTCACCGGAGAGGAGGGAGGAGAAACCGTGAGGGGAGGGGAGGGGAGGAGAGGAGGGAGGAGGAGGTTCCCGGAGAGGAGGAGGAGGTTGCCGGAGAGGAGGAGGAGGTCGCCGGAGAGGAGGAGGAGGTCGCCGGAGACGAGAAGGAGGTCGCCGGAGAGGAGAAGGAGGTCGCCGGAGAGGAGAAGGAGGAGGTCGCCGGAGAGGAGGAGGGTAGTATGGTGGAGGAGAGAAGGGAAGATGGAGTGGAGGAGAGGAGGAGATGCAGTGGAGGAGAGGAGAGGAGGAGATGGAGTGGAGGAGAGGTGGAGTGGAGGAGGTGCGCCCAGCCATATATACGACATAGTAATGGCGCACCGTGGGCAGGTGCGCCATTACTAACTTTTTTTTATTTTTTTGATTTATTTTGAATTTTGAAGGCGGGAAGATACTAATGGCGCACCATGGGCAGGTGCGCCATTAGTAATTTTTTTTATTTTGTTGACTTATTTTGAATTTTGAAGGCGGGAAGATACTAATGGCGCACCATGGGCAGGTGCGCCATTAGTAACTTTTTTTATTTTGTTGACTTATTTTGAATTTTGAAGGCGGGAAGATACTAATGGCGCACCATGGGCAGGTGCGCCATTAGTAAGTTTGAATTTTTTTGAATTTTTTTGCCTCTCCAGATCTTAAAAGCCCCGTATCTTTTTTTCTGTTAGGTTTTTGAGGATTTTGAAAATGTTTAACGGGGTTCCACTCTTGAGAGTGTCGAGGCCTACCCCTTGAGCGGCATCGACATACAAGATATGGTATGCTAGCAAGCCGTCCTTTTTGGTGTCATCAAGTTTATGCTTGCCGGTTCATTTGCATACCATTTGCCAATATGCTTGCATGAAAACATTTGTAGGCATTTCAAACTTTAGAGGCATTCAAGGTCCAACACAACGACATGTGCTTCAACCTCTCCCATTGCTTTAGGGTCATCAAAGATGAGGAGAAGTTCAAGGCGCAATATGCCATCCTCAAGTTGCGTGGGGGAAAGAAAGCCGTGGAGGAGGTTGGGGACGGCAAACCGGCACGACCGCGGGGGAAGACCAACTCCAAGAAGGAGGACAAGCGGGACGCGGCATCGAACGCCTTGATCGCAAGCGTGGAGGGCATGATGAACAAGAAGGACTCATGGGAGGAGGAGCACCGGCCTTTCAATGAGGAGCAAATGAACGCCTTCATGGAAATCCAAAGGAGGAGGCTTGAGATGGACACGGAGAAGCAAGCCAAGATGCTTGAGATGAGTGTGGAGAAATAAGCCAAGATGCTCGAGATCGAGGCCGCCGACGCCAACACCAAGGCGAAAGAAGTGGCTCTCGCGAGCATGATGATCGGGGTGGAGATCATTAAGGCGGCTCAACACCGTGTCTCCAAGGAAGAGGCCGTGGTTCGAGAAAGCCGACATGCTCAAATTCACCGACGAGTGATCTCGTGGCCGCGAGCGCCTTCCTTTTTTGTACTCAAGTCTCACCCTTTTTATGTGCTGGCATGTGTGCCGGCCACTGGCGAGTGTGTCAGCATGAACTTTGTGGTGATATTTTTGAAGCCGGCAATGTATGCCGACGCTGACATGATGCTGGCATGAGACATAGCCGCATCATGATCTATGGCCGCGACCTTTTAAAAAAAATGAGTGCGGACATAAAAATGGGTCGGCGTGTTGGGTGCATTGCCGACCCAAATGCAAAACAGGGCGAACACCGGACGGACAGCCGACCTAAATGGACAAAAATCGAACAAATGCGCCATCCGTTTGGGTCGGCGTGTTCCAGTTGCTTTAATACCAGGTAGAGCAAAGAACTGGTGAGAAATATTTTTTACCCATGGATGGCACCTCGATTTTGGAAGTTCCTATTTGCACAAGGAACATACTAAATTTTTCGTCTTGGGTTTCTGAGAGTAACGGATATTTTTTAGTTCGTTCCGCCTATATTATGTTCATAAACACAAAAATCTCAAGGGAGCTTCCGACCATGTGTCAACTTCGAATCAATGGACGGATCTCTGGGGAATTTTGGTTCCTGCAAAACTAAAGGTGTTCATGTGGCTCTCCTGCAACACTCAATCCCTACCTTGGATGTTTTGAATCACAGAAACATGGCTGACACTCGGCACTGTCTTTTATGTGACACACTACAGGAATCAGGAACTTTGCCATCTGCCATGGCTGAGGCAAAAGCATGTCTGGCGGACGACAAAGGTTGTCGTCTGCCAGCAGACGGCAATTGGTCCGGCTGGTGAAGGGTTCTTTGCCGTTTGCTGGCGAACGGCAAAGATGAAATGGTCTTTGCTGTCCGCTAACAGACGGCAAAGAGCCTAGACGGCACTCGTGGCAGGTTAGGTCCGTTAGGGGGTTAACGTCATGCTTTGCCGTCCGCTAGGAGATGGGAAAGACCATTGCACCTTTGCCGTCTGCCAGCGGACGACAAAGTAACCAAATAGGCTAGCCCCCAGGTGCTGCCATGTGGCATGCTATGCCATCCGTTGACAGACGACAAAGAGCCTGTATAGCCAAAGTAACCAAATAAGCTCTTTGCCGTTTGCCGGTATACGGCAAAGAGCATGTATAGCCCCTGTTTTTTCTTAAATTCATTCAATTTCACACACACACACACACACACACACACACACACACACACACATATATATATATATATATATATATATATATATATATATAGACAAGCATATCCGACAAGTTTACTTTGGAGCTGACCTAGCTTATTATGGAGCTAACCTAGATATATCTGTGAAATTTTGTGAAATTCACTACTAGGAAAATGCCTACTAATGGCGCACCAGTTTTGCCTACTAATGGCGCATGACTGGTGCGCCATTACTAGCATGCCACTAGGAGAGGAGGAAGGAGAAACCATGAGGGAATGGGAGGAGAGGAGGGAGGAGGAGCTCACCGGAGAGGAGGGAGGAGAAACCGTGAGGGGAGGGGAGGGGAGGAGAGGAGGGAGGAGGAGGTTCCCGGAGAGGAGGAGGAGGTCGTCAGAGAGGAGGAGGAGGTCGCCGGAGAGGAGGAGGAGGAGGTCGCCGGAGAGGAGGAGGGTAGTATGGTGGAGGAGAGAAGGGAAGATGGAGTGGAGGAGAGGAGGAGATGGAGTGGAGGAGAGGAGAGGAGGAGATGGAGTGGAGGAGAGGTGGAGTGGAGGAGGTGCGCCCAGCCATATATACGACATAGTAATGGCGCACCGTGGGCAGGTGCGCCATTACTAACTTTTTTTTTATTTTTTTGATTTATTTTGAATTTTGAAGGCGGGAAGATACTAATGGCGTACCATGGGCAGGTGCGCCATTAGTAACTTTTTTTTATTTTGTTGACTTATTTTGAATTTTGAAGGCGGGAAGATACTAATGGTGCATCATGGGCAGGTGCGCCATTAGTAACTTTTTTTAATTTGTTGACTTATTTTAAATTTTAAAGGCGGGAATATACTAATGGCGCACCATGGGCAGGTGCGCCATTAGTAAGTTTGAATTTTTTTGAATTTTTTTGCCTCTCGAGATCTTAAAAGCCCCGTATCTTTTTTTCTGTTAGGTTTTTGAGGATTTTGAAAATGTTTAACGGGGTTCCACTCTTGAGAGTGTCGAGGCCTGCCCCGTGAGCGGCATCGACATGCAAGATATGGTATGCTAGCAAGCCGTCCTTTTTGGTGTCATCAAGTTTATGCTTGCCGGTTCATTTGCATACCATTTGCCAATATGCTTGCATGAAAACATTTGTAGGCATTTCAAACTTTAGAGGCATTCAAGGTCCAACATAACGACATGTGCTTCAACATCTCCCATTGCTTTAGGGTCGTCAAAGATGAGGAGAAGTTCAAGGCGCAATATGCCGTCCTCAAGTCGCGTGGGGGAAAGAAAGCCGTGGAGGAGGTTTGGGACGGCAAACCGGCACGATCGCGGGGGAAGACCAACTCCAAGAAGGAGGACAAGTGGGACGCGACATCGAACGCGTTGATCGCAAGCATGGAGGGCATGATGAACAAGAAGGACTCATGGGAGGAGGAGCACCGACCTTTCAAAGAGGAGCAAATGAACGCCTTCATGGAAATCCAAAGGAGGAGGCTTGAGATGGACGCGGAGAAGCAAGCCAAGATGCTTGAGATGAGTGTGGAGAAATACGCCAAGATGCTCGAGATCGAGGCCGCCAACGCCAACACCAAGGCGAAAGAAGTGGCTCTCGCGAGCATGATGATCGGGGTGGAGATCATTAAGGCGGCTCAACACCGTGTCGCCAAGGAACAGGCCGTGGTTAGAGAAAGCCGACATGCTCAAATTCACCGACGAGTGATCTCGTGGCCGCGAGCGCCTTCCTTTTTTGTACTCAAGTCTCACCCTTTTTATGTGCTGGCATGTGTGCCGGCCACTGGCGAGTGTGTCAGCATGAACTTTGTGGTGATATTTTTGAAGGCGGCAATGTATGCCGACGCTGACATGATGCTGGCATGAGACATAGCCGCTGGCATGATCTATGGCCGCGACCTTTTTTAAAAAAATGAGTGCGGACATAAAAATGGGTCGGCGTGTTGGGCACATTGCCGACCCAAATACAAAACAGGGCGAACACCGGACGGACAGCCAACCTAAATGGAAAAAAATCGAACAAATGCGCCATCCGTTTGGGTCGGCCTGTTCCAGTTGCTTTAATACCAGGTAGAGCAAATAACTGGTGAGAAATAATTTTTTACCCATGGATGGCACCTCGATTATGGAAGTTCCTATTTGCACAAGGAACATATGAGAATTTTCGTCTTGGGTTTCTCAGAGTAACGGATATTTTTTAGTTCGTTCCGCCTATATTATGTTCATAAACACAAAAATTTCACGGGAGCTTCCGACCGTGTGTCAACTTCAAATCAATGGACGGATCTGTGGGGAATTTTGGTTCCTACAAAACTAAAGGTGTTCATGTGGCTCTCCTGCAACACTCAATCCCTACCTTGGATGTTTTGAATCACAGAAACATGGCTGACACTCGGCACTGTCTTTTATGTGACACACTACAGGAATCAGGCACTTTGCCATCTGCCATGGCTGAGGCAAAAGCATGTCTGGCGGACGACAAAGGTTTTCGTCTGCCAGCAGACGGCAATAGGTCCGGCTGGTGAAGGGTTCTTTGTCGTTTGCTGGCGAACAGCAAAGACGAAACCGTCTTTGCTGTCCGCCAACAGACGGCAAAGAGCCTAGACGGCACTCGTGGCAGGTTAGGTCCGTTAGGGGGTTAACGTCATGCTTTGCCGTCTGCTAGGAGATGGCAAAGACCATTGCACCTTTGCCGTCTGCCAGCGGACGACAAAGTAACCAAATAGGCTAGCCCCCAGGTGCTGCCACGTGGCATGCTATGCCATCCATTGACAGACGACAAAGAGCCTGTATAGCCAAAGTAACCAAATAAGATCTTTGTCGTTTGCCGGTATACGGCAAAGAGCCTGTATAGCCCCTGTTTTTTCTGTTTTTTCTTAAATTCATTCAATTTCACAGATATATATATATATATATATATATATATATATATATATATATATATATATATATAGACAAGCATATCCAACAAGTTTACTTTGGAGCTAACCTAGCTTATTATGGAGCTAACCTAGATATATTTGTGAAATTCTGTGAAATTCACTACTAGGAAAATGCCTACTAATGGCGCACCAGTTTTGCCTACTAATGGCGCATCACTGGTGCGCCATTACTAGCACGCCACTAGGAGGGGAGGAAGGAGAAACCATGAGGGAATGGGAGGAGAGGAGGGAGGAGGAGCTCACCGGAGAGGAGGGAGGAGGAGCTCACCGGAGAGGAGGGAGGAGAAACCGTGAGGGGAGGGGAGGAGAGGAGGGAGGAGGAGGTTCCCGGAGAGGAGGAGGAGGTCGCCGGAGAGGACGAGGAGGTCGCCAGAGAGGAGGTGGAGGTCGCCGTAGAGGAGGAGGAGGTCGTCGGAGAGGAGGAGGAGGTCGCCGGATAGGAGGAGGAGGTCGCCGGAGAGGATAAGGAGGTCGCCGGAGAGGAGGAGGAGGAGGTCGCCGGAGAGGAGGAGGGTAGTATGGTGGAGGAGAGAAGGGAAGATGGAGTGGAGGAGAGGAGGAGATGGAGTGGAGGAGAGGAGAGGAGGAGATGGAGTGGAGGAGAGGTGGAGTGGAGGAGGTGCACCCAGCCATATATACGACATAGTAATGGCGCACCGTGGGCAGGTGCGCCATTACTGACTCTTTTTTTGATTTATTTTGAATTTTGAATGCGGAAAGATACTAATGGCACACCATGGGCAGGTGCGCCATTAGTAACTTTTTTTTTATTTTGTTGACTTCTTTTGAATTTTGAAGGCGGGAAGATACTAATGGCGCACCATGGGCAGGTGCGCCATTAGTAAGTTTGAATTTTTTTGAATTTTTTTGCCTCTCCAGATCTTAAAAGCCCCGTATCTTTTTTCTGTTAGGTTTTTGAGGATATTGAAAATGTTTAACGGGGTTCCACTCTTGACAGTGTCGAGGCCTGCCCTGTGAGCGTCATCGACATGCAAGATATGGTATGCTAGCAAGCCGTCCTTTTTGGTGTCATCATGTTTATGCTTGCCGGTTCATTTGCATACCATTTGCCAATATGCTTGCATGAAAACATTTGTAGGCATTTCAAATATTAGGGGCATTCAAGGTCCAACACAACGACATGTGCTTCAACCTCTCCCATTGCTTTAGGGTCATCAAAGATGAGGAGAAGTTCAAGGCGCAATATGCCGTCCTCAAGTTGCGTGGGCGAAAGAAAGCCGTGGAGGAGGTTGGGGACGGAAAACCGGCACGACCGCGGGGGAAGACCAACTCCAAGGAGGAGGACAAGCGGGACGCGGCATCGAACGCCTCGATCGCAAGCGTGGAGGGCATGATGAACAAGAAGGACTCATGGGAGGAGGAGCACCGGCCTTTCAAAGAGGAGCCAATGAACGCCTTCATGGAAATCCAAAGGAGGAGGCTTGAGATGGACGCGGAGAAGCAAGCCAAGATGCTTGAGATGAGTGTGGAGAAATAAGCCAAGATGCTCGAGATCAAGGCCGCCAACGCCAACACCAAGGAGAAAGAAGTGGCTCTCGCGAGCATGATGATCGGGGTGGAGATCATTAAGGCGGCTCAACACCGTGTCGCCAAGGAAGAGGCCGTGGTTCGAGAAAGCCGACATGCTCAAATTCACCGACGAGTGACCTTGTGGTCGCGAGCGCCTTTTTTTTTGTACTCAAGTCTCACCCTTTTTATGTGCTGGCATGTGTGCCGACCACTGGCGAGTGTGTCAGCATGAACTTTGTGGTGATATTTTTGAAGCCGGCAATGTATGCCGACGCTGACATGATGCTGGCATGAGACATAGCCGCTGGCATGATCTATGGCCGCGACCTTTTTTAAAAAAATGAGTGCGGACATAAAAATGGGTCGGCATGTTGGGCGCATTGCCGACCCAAATGCAAAACAGGGCGAACACCAGATGGACAGCCGACCTAAATGGACAAAAATCGAACAAATGCGCCATCCGTTTGGGTCGGCGTGTTCCAGTTGCTTTAATACCAGGTAGAGCAAAGAACTGGTGAGAAATACTTTTTTACCCATGGATGGCACCTCGATTTTGGAAGTTCCTATTTGCACAAGGAACATATCAGATTTTTCGTCTTGGGTTTCTGAGAGTAACAGATATTTTTTAGTTCGTTCCGCCTATATTATGTTCATAAACACAAAAATCTCAAGGGAGCTTCCGACCATGTGTCAACTTCGAATCAATGGACGGATCTGTGGGGAATTGTGGTTCCTGCAAAACTAAAGGTGTTCACGTGGCTCTCCTGCAACACTCAATCCCTACCTTGGATGTTTTGAATCACAGAAACATGGCTGACACTCGGCACTGTCTTTTATGTGACACACTACAGGAATCAGGCACTTTGCCATCTGCCATGGCTGAGGCAAAAGCATGTCTGGCGGACGACAAAGGCTGTCGTCTGCCAGCAGACGGCAATAGGTCCGGCCGGTGAAGGGTTCTTTGTCGTTTGCTGGCGAACAGCAAAGATGAAACGGTCTTTGCTGTCCGCCAACACACGGCAAAGAGCCTAGACGGCACTCGTGGCAGGTTAGGTCCATTAGGGGGTTAACGTCATGCTTTGCCGTCCGCTAGCAGATGGCAAAGACCATTGCACCTTTGCCGTCTGCCAGCGGACGACAAAGTAACCAAATAGGCTAGCCCCCAGGTGCTGCCACGTGGCATGCTATGCCATCCGTTGACAGACGACAAAGAGCCTGTATAGCCAAAGTAACCAAATAAGCTCTTTGCCGTTTGCCGGTATATGGCAAAGAGCCTGTATAGCCCCTGTTTTTTTTGTTTTTTCTTAAATTCATTCAATTTCATATATATATATATATATATATATATATATATATATATATATATATATAGACAAGCATATCCAACAAGTTTACTTTGGAGCTAACCTAGCTTATTATGGAGCTAACCTAGATATATCTGTGAAATTCTGTGAAATTCACTACTAGGAAAATGCCTACTAATGGCGCACCAGTTTTGCCTACTAATGCCGCATCACTGGTGCGCCATTACTAGCACGCCACTAGAAGAGGAGGAAGGAGAAACCATGAGGGAATGGGAGGAGAGGAGGGAGGAGGAGCTCACCGGAGAGGAGGGAGGAGAAACCGTGAGGGGATGGGAGGGGAGGAGAGGAGGGAGGAGGAGGTTCCGGAGAGGAGGAGGAGGTCGCCGGAGAGGAGGAGGAGGTCGCCGGAGAGGAGGAGGAGGTCGCCGGAGAGGAAAAGGAGGTCGCCGGAGAGGAGGAGGAAGAGGTCGCCGGAGAGGAGGAGGAGGTCGCCGGAGAGGAGGAGGAGGTCGCCCGAGAGGAGAAGGAGGTCGCCGGAGAGGAGGAGGAGGAGGTCGCCGGAGAGGAGGAGGGTAGTATGGTGGAGGAGAGAAGGGAAGATGGAGTGGAGGAGAGGAGGAGATGGAGTGGAGGAGAGGAGAGGAGGAGATGGAGTGGAGGAGAGGTGGAGTGGAGGTGGTGCGCCCAGCCATATATACGACATAGTAATGGCGCACCGTGGGCAGGTGCACCATTACTAACTTTTATTTTTATTTTTTTTGATTTATTTTGAATTTTGAAGGCGGGAAGATACTAATGGCGCACCATGGGCAGGTGCGCCATTAGTAACTTTTTTTTTATTTTGTTGACTTATTTTGAATTTTGAAGGCGGGAAGATACTAATGGCGCACCATGGGCAGGTGCGCCATTAGTAAGTTTGAATTTTTTTGAATTTTTTTGCCTCTTCAGATCTTAAAAGCCCCGTATCTTTTTTTCTGTTAGGTTTTTGAGGATTTCGAAAATGTTTAACGGGGTTCCACTCTTGAGAGTGTCGAGGCCTGCCCCGTGAGCGGCATCGACATGCAAGATATGGTATGCTAGCAAGCCGTCCTTTTTGGTGTCATCAAGTTTATGCTTGCCGGTTCATTTGCATACGATTTGCTAATATGCTTGCATGAAAACATTTGTAGGCATTTCAAACATTAGAGGCATTCAAGGTCCAACACAACGACATGTGCTTCAACCTCTCCCATTGCATTAGGGTCATCAAAGATGAGGAGAAGTTCAAGGCGCAATATGCCGTCCTCAAGTCGCGTGGGGGAAAGAAAGCCGTGGAGGAGGTTGGGGACGGCAAACCGACACGACCGTGGGGGAAGACCAACTCCAAGAAGGAGGACAAGCGGGACGCGGCATCGAACGCCTTGATCGCAAGCGTGGAGGGCATGATGAACAAGAAGGACTCATGGGAGGAGGAGCACCGGCCTTTCAAAGAGGAGCAAATGAATGCCTTCATGGAAATCCAAAGGAGGAGGCTTGAGATGGACGCGGAGAAGCAAGCCAAGATGCTTGAGATGAGTGTGGAGAAATAAGCCAAGATACTCGAGATCGAGGCCTCCAACGCCAACACCAAGGCAAAAGAAGTGGCTCTCGCGATCATGATGATCGGGGTGGAGATCATTAAGGCAGCTCAACACCGTGTCGCCAAGGAAGAGGCCGTGGTTCGAGAAAGCCGACATGCTCAAATTCACCGACGAGTGATCTCGTGGCCGCGAGCGCCTTCCTTTTTTGTACTCAAGTCTCACCCTTTTTATGGGCTGGCATGTGTGCCGGCCACTGGCGAGTGTGTTAGCATGAACTTTGTGGTGATATTTTTGAAGCCGGCAATGTATGCCGACGCTGACATGATGCTGGCATGAGACATAGCCGCTGGCATGATCTATGGCCGCGACCTTTAAAAAAAAATAAGTGCGGACATAAAAATGGGTCGGCGTGTTGGGCGCATTGCCGACCCAAATGCAAAACAGGGCGAACACCGGACGGACAGCCGACCTAAATGGACAAAATCGAACAAATGCGCCATCCGTTTGGGTCGGCGTGTTCCAGTTGCTTTAATACCAGGTAGAGCAAAGAACTGGTGAGAAATACTTTTTTACCCATGGATGGCACCTCGATTATGGATGTTCCTATTTGCACAAGGAGCATATCAGATTTTTCGTCTTGGGTTTCTGAGAGTAACGGATATTTTTTAGTTCGTTCCGCCTATATTATGTTCATAAACACAAAAATCTCAAGGGAGCTTCCGACCATGTGTCAACTTTGAATCAATGGACGGATCTGTGGGGAATTTTGTTTCCTGCAAAACTAAAGGTGTTCATGTGGCTCTCCTGCAACACTCAATCCCTACCTTGGATGTTTTGAATCACAGAAACATGTCTGACACTCGGCACTGTCTTTTATGTGACACACTACAGGAATCAGGCAATTTGCCATCTGCCATGGCTGAGGCAAAAGCATGTCTGGCGGACGACAAAGGTTGTCGTCTGCCAGCAGACGGCAATAGGTCCGGCTGGTGAAGGGTTCTTTGTCGTTTGCTGGCGAACGGCAAAGATGAAACAGTCTTTGCTGTCCGCCAACAAACAGCAAAGAGCCTAGACGGCACTCGTGGCAGGTTAGGTCCATTAGGGGGTTAACGTCATGCTTTGCCGTCCGCTAGCAGATGGCAAAGACCATTGCACCTTTGCCGTCTGCCAGCGAATGACAAAGTAACCAAATAGGCTAGCCCCCAGGTGCTGCCACGTGGCATGCTATGCCATCCGTTGACAGACGATAAAGAGCCTGTATAGCCAAAGTAACCAAATAAGCTCTTTGTTGTTTGCCGGTATACGGCAAAGAGCCTGTATAGCCCCTGTTTTTTCTGTTTTTTCTTAAATTCATTCAATTTCACAGATATATATATATATATATATATATATATATATATATATATATATATATATAGACAAGCATATCCAACAAGTTTACTTTGGAGCTAACCTAGCTTATTATGGAGCTAACCTAGATATATCTGTGAAATTCTGTGAAATTCACTACTAGGAAAAGGCCTACTAGTGGCGCACCAGTTTTTCCTACTAATGGCCCATCACTGGTGCGCCATTACTAGCACGCCACTAGGAGAGGAGGAAGGAGAAACCATGAGGGAATGGGAGGAGAGGAGGGAGGAGGAGCTCACCGGAGAGGAGGGAGGAGAAACCGTGATGGGAGGGGAGGGGAGGAGAGGAGGGAGGAGGAGGTTCTCGGAGAGGAGGAGGAGGTCACCGGAGAGGAGGAGGAGGTCGCCGGAGAGGAGGAGGAGGTCGCCGGAGAGGAAGAGGAGGTCGCCGGAGAGGAGAAGGAGGTCACCGGAGAGGAGGAGGAGGAGGTCGCCGGAGAGGAGGAGGAGGAGGTCGCCGGAGAGGAGGAGGGTAGTATGGTGGAGGATAGAAGGGAAGATGGAGTGGAGGAGAGGAGGAGATGGAGTGGAGGAGAGGAGAGAAGGAGATGGAGTCGAGGAGAGGTGGAGTGGAGGAGGTGCGCCCAGCCATATATACGACATAGTAATGGCGCACCATGGGCAGGTGCGCCATTACTAACTTTTTTTTATTTTTTTTATTTATTTTGAATTTTGAAGGCGGGAAGATACTAATGGCGCACCATGGGCAGGTGCGCCATTAGTAACTTTTTTTTATTTTGTTGACTTATTTTGAATTTTGAAGGCGGGAAGATACTGATGGCGCACCATGGGCATGTGCGCCATTAGTAAGTTTGAATTTTTTTGAATTTTTTTGCCTCTCCAGATCTTAAAATCCCTGTATCTTTTTTCTGTTAGGTTTTTGAGGATTTTGAAAATGTTTAACGGGGTTCCACTCTTGAGAGTGTCGAGACTTGCCCCGTGAGCGGCATCGACATGCAAGATATGGTATGCTAGCAAGTCGTCCTTTTTGGTGTCATCAAGTTTATGCTTGCCGGTTCATTTGCATACCATTTGCCAATATGCTTGCATGAAAACATTTGTAGGCATTTCAATCTTTAGAGACATTCAAGGTCCATCACAACGACATGTTCTTCAACCTCTCCCATTGCTTTATGGTCATCAAAGATGAGGAGAAGTTCAAGGCGCAATATGCCGTCCTCAAGTCGCGTGGGGGAAAGAAAGCCGTGGAAGAGGTTGGGGACGGAAAACCGGCAAGACCGCGGGGGAAGACCAACTCCAAGAAGGAGGACAAGCGGGACGCGGCATCGAACGCCTTGATCGCAAGCGTGGAGGGCATGATGAACACGAAGGACTCATGGGAGGAGGAGCACCGGCCTTTCAAAGAGGAGCAAACGAACGCCTTCATGGAAATCCAAAGGAGGAGGCTTGAGATGGACACGGAGAAGCAAGCCAAGATGCTTGAGATGAGTGTGGAGAAATAAGCCAAGATGCTCGAGATCGAGGCCGCCAACGCCAACACCAAGGCGAAAGAAGTGGCTCTCGCAAGCATGATGATCGGGGTGGAGATCATTAAGGCGGCTCAACACCGTGTCGCCAAGGAAGAGGCCGTGGTTCGAGAAAGCCGACATGCTCAAATTCACCGACGAGTGATCTCGTGGCCGCGAGCGCCTTCATTTTTTGTACTCAAGTCTCACCCTTTTTATGTGCTGGCATGTGTGCCGACCACTGGCGAGTGTGTCAGCATGAACTTTGTGGTGATATTTTTGAAGCCGACAATGTATGCCGACGCTGACATGATGCTGGCATGAGACATAGCCACTGGCATGATCTATGGCCGCGACCTTTTTAAAAAAAATGAGTGCGTACATAAAAATGGGTCGGCGTGTTGGGCGCATTGCCGACCCAAATGCAAAACAGGGCGAACACCGGACGGACAGCCGACCTAAATGGACAAAAATCGAACAAATGCGCCATCCGTTTGGGTCGGCGTGTTCCAGTTGCTTTAATACCAGGTAGAGCAAAAAACTGGTGAGAAATACTTTTTTACCCATGGATGGCACCTCGATTTTGGAAGTTCCTATTTGCACAAGGAACATATCAGATTTTTCGCCTTGGGTTTCTGAGAGTAACGGATATTTTTTAGTTCATTCTGCCTATATTATGTTCATAGACACAAAAATCTCAAGGGAGCTTCCGACCATGTGTCAACTTTGAATCAATGGACGGATCTATGGGGAATTTTGGTTCCTGCAAAACTAAAGGTGTTCATGTGGCTCTCCTGCAACACTCAATCCCTACCTTGGATGTTTTGAATCACAGAAACATGGCTGACACTCGGCACTGTCTTTTATGTAACACACTACAGGAATCAGGCACTTTGCCATCTGCCATGGCTGAGGCAAAAGCATGTCTGGCGGACGACAAAGGTTGTCGTCTGCCAGCAGACGGCAATAGGTCCGGCCGGTGAAGGGTTCTTTGTCGTTTGCTGGCGAACGGCAAAGATGAAACGGTCTTTGCTGTCCGCCAACAGACGGCAAAGAGCCTAGATGGCACTCGTGGCAGGTTAGGTCCGTTAGGGGGTTAACGTCATGCTTTGCCGTCCGCTAGCAGATGACAAAGACCATTGCACCTTTGCCGTTTGCCAGCGGACGACAAAGTAACCAAAGAGGCTAGCCCCCAGGTGCTGCCACGTGGCATGCTATGCCATCCGTTGACAGACGACAAAGAGCCTGTATAGCCAAAGTAACCAAATAAGCTCTTTGCCGTTTGCCGGTATACGACAAAGAGCATGTATAGCCCCTGTTTTTTCTTAAATTCATTCAATTTCACAGATATATATATATATATATATATATATATATATATATATAGACAAGCATATCCAACAAGTTTACTTTGGAGCTAACCTAGCTTATTATGGAGCTAATCTAGATATATCTATGAAATTCTGTGAAATTCACTACTAGGAAAAGGCCTACTAATGGCGCACCAGTTTTGCCTACTAATGGCGCATCACTAGTGCGCCATTACTAGCACGCCACTAGGAGAGGAGGAAGGAGAAACCATGAGGGAATGGGAGGAGAGGAGGGAGGAGGAGCTCACCGGAGAGGAGGGAGGAGAAACCGTGAGGGGAGGGGAGGGGAGGAGAGGAGGGAGGAGGAGGTTCTCGGAGAGGAGGAGGAGGTCGCCGGAGAGGAGGAGGAGGTCGCCGGAGAGGAGGAGGAGGTCGCCGGAGAGGAGAAGGAGTTCGCCGGAGAGGAGGAGGAGGAGGTCGCCGGAGAGGAGGAGGCACTAGTAGAAAACAGGGCTTTGGTCCAGGCCGGGTCAGCCGTTTAGTCCCGGTTCAGTCTAGAACCGGGACCAATGTGGGCATTGGTCCCGGTTCGTGAGCCCAGGGGGCCGGCCGGGCCACGTGGGCCATTGGTCCCGGTTCATCTGGACCTTTTGGTCCCGGTTGGTGGGATGAACCGGGACCAATGGGCCTCGCTCCTGGCCCACCACCATTGGTCCCGGTTGGTGGCTTGAGCCGGGACTAAAGGCTCCCCTTTAGTCCCGGCTCATGTCACCAACCGGGACCAATGAGGTGCCTATATATACCCCCTCACGCAAGAGCAGAGAACAATGCTCTGTTTTTTCTGTCCGAGGGGGAGAGGGTTTTGTGGTGCTCTAGCTCACCTCCTATGCACATGAGGTATTCGATGAAATGCCCGAGCCACACTCCTTAAGCTTTCTCCTCTCGAAGCTCGACCTCCAAGCTCCATTTTCCTCGAGATTTGTCTAGATTTAGCGGTCCGTCACGCCCCGTCCCCGTCTTCACCGCCGTCGATCACCCGCGCCGATCTCATCACCGACACCACCGTGGTGAGCCTCTTGTTCTTATCTTATTTCTGAATGGAAACATATTCTTACTTGTATGTTTAGATAGATACTTGTATCATTTTCTTACATTTATTATTGCATCTTATATAGTGCGATGGTTTTGGTATCCGCCCCCGTCGGCCCTCGTCCTGTCTATGATTCGTATGTGGTAGTATATTATCTTTATAACTATTGGTTCATTTATTGTTTATGAAAATTATGCCGACCAACGTGACATAGATTTTATTTATCTAGGATGTATGTGAATCGGAAATGCCAACCGACCCTATTGTCGAGAGGTTAAATTTAGTTGAAGAAGAAAACAATTTGTTGAAGGAAAAAATAATAAAATTGAGGAGGATAAGATGATATTGGAGTTGCATGTTGCGGATGTCGTCGATGATCACAAGATCAAGATTGATGCAATGCGCTTGAAGATTAGAAGGATTAGAAAATATGCCATTCATACCGAGGCTTGGTATCATTATGCCGTTGGATCAATTGTTACCTTGGTTGCGATTATGATCGCATTTGTTTTCGCATTGAAATGTTTTACATAGTTTCAATGTATGGTTTAATTAATTAGATGCTCTGGAGAGCTATATGTTGTTAGATGAGAACTATGTATGCACTTTGGTTTTAATGTGATGATGAACTTCTATTAATTTGGACACTTAATTATATATAATGCACGCAGATGAACCGGCAATGGATGTACGGTGACAGACACACCCGCGAGTACATTAAGGGCGTGCATGAGTTTCTCGATGCGGCTGAGGCAAACAAGCAGAATGGTTTTATGTGTTGTCCATGAACTGAATGTGGGAATACGAGGTCTTACTCTAACCGGAAAATCCTTCACTCCCACCTGCTTTACAAGGGTTTCATGCCACACTATAATGTTTGGACGAGGCATGGAGAAATAGGGGTTATGATGGAAGACGGCGAAGAAGAAGACTACGATGACAACTATGTGCCCCCTGAATACGGTGATGCTGCAACGGGGGGAGCTGGTGAAGATCAAGAGGAACCAGACGATGTGCCCAATGATGCTGCAACAGGTGAACCTCCTGAAGATCAAGAGGAACCAGATGATGTGCCCGATGATAATGATCTCCACCGGGTCATTGTCGATGCAAGGACGCAATGCATTAGTCAAAAGGAGAAGCTGAAGTTCGATCGCATGTTAGGGGATCACAAAAAAGGGTTATACCCCAATTGCGAAGATGGCAACACAAAGCTCGGTACCGTACTGGAATTGCTGCAGTGGAAGGCAGAGAATGCTGTGGCTGACAAAGGATTTGAGAAGCTACTCAAAATATTGAAGAAGAAGCTTCCAAAGGATAACAAATTGCCCGACAGTACATACGCAGCAAAGAAGGTCATATGCCCTCTAGGATTGGAGGTGGAGAAGATACATGCATGCCGTAATGACTGCATCCTCTACCGCGGTGCATACAAGGATCTGAACGCATGCCCGGTATGTGGTGCATTGCGGTATAAGATCAGACGAGATGACCCTGGTGATGTTGACGGCGAGCCCCCCCAGGAAGAGGGTTCCTGCGAAGGTGATGTGGTATGCTCCTATAATACCACGGTTGAAACGTCTGTTCAAAAACGAAGAGCATGCCAAGTTGATGCGATGGCACAGTGAGAACCGAAAGAAAGATGGGAAGTTGAGAGCACCCGCTAACGGGTCGCAGTGGAGAAAAATCGAGAGAAAGTACTGGGATGAGTTTGCAAAGGACCCAAGGAATGTATGGTTTGCTTTAAGCGCGGATGGCATTAATCCTTTCAGGGAGTAGAGCAGCAATCACAACACCTGGCCCGTGACTCTATGTATGTATAACCTTCCTCCTTGGATGTGAATGAAGCGGAAGTTCGTTATGATGCCAGTTCTCATCCAAGGCCCTAAGCAACCCGGCAACGAAATTGATGTGTACCTAAGGCCATTAGTTGAAGAACTTTTACAGCTGTGGAATGAAAATGGTGTACGTACGTGGGATGAGCACAGACAGGAGGAATTTAACCTTAAGGCGTTGCTGTTCGTGACCATCAACGATTGGCCCGCTCTTAGTAACCTTTCAGGACAGACAAACAAAGGATACCATGCATGCACGCACTGTTTAGATGACACTGAAAGTATATACCTGGACAAATGCAGGAAGAATGTGTACCTGGGCCATCGTCGATTTCTTCCGACCAACCATCAATGTCGAAAGAAAGGCAAGCATTTCAAAGGCGAGGCAGATCACCGGAAGAAGCCCGCCATGCGCACCGGTGATCACGTGCTTGCTATGGTCAATGATTTACACTACGTAATCTTTGGAAAGGGTCCCGGTGGACTAGCTGTTCCGAATGACGCTGAGGGACACACACCCATGTGGAAGAAGAAATCTATATTTTGGGACCTACCCTACTGGAAAGACCTAGAGGTCCACTCCTCAATCGACGTGATGCACGTGACGAAGAACCTTTGCGTGAACCTGCTAGGCTTCTTGGGCGTGTATGGGAAGATAAAAGATACACCTGAGGCACGGGAGGACCTGCAACGTTTGCACGAAAAAGACGGCATGCCTCCGAAGCAGTATAAAGGTCCTGCCAGCTACGCTCTTACCAAAGAAGAGAAAGAAATCTTCTTTGAATGCCTGCTCAGTATGAAGGTCACGACTGGCTTCTCGTCGAATATAAAGGGAATAATAAATATGCCAGAGAAAAAGTTTCAGAACCTAAAGTCTCATGACTGCCACGTGATTATGACGCAACTGCTTCCGGTTGCATTGAGGGGGCTTCTACCGAAAAACGTCCGATTAGCCATTGTGAACCTATGTGCATTCCTCAATGCAATCTCTCAGAAGGTGATCGATCCAGAAATCGTACCAAGGCTAAGGAGTGATGTGGCGCAATGTCTTGTCAGTTTCGAGCTGGTGTTCCCACCATCCTTCTTCAATATCATGATGCACGTCCAAGTTCATCTAGTCGACGAGATTGTCATCCTGGGGCCCGTATTTCTACACAGTATGTTCCCCTTTGAGAGGTTCATGGGAGTCCTAAAGAAATATGTCCGTAATCGCGCTAGGCCAGAAGGAAGCATCTCCATGGGCCATCAAACAGAGGATGTTATCGGGTTTTGTGTTGACTTCATTCCTGGCCTTAACAAGATAGGTCTCCCTAAATCGCGGTATGAGGGGAGACTGACTGGAAAAGGCACTCTTGGAAGAGACTCAATAATATGCAGGGACGGATATTGTTGGTCTCAAGCACACTACACAGTTCTACAGAACTCTACCTTGGTGACCCCGTATGTCGATGAACACAAGAACAGTCTGCGCTCCAAACACCCGGAGCAGTGCGATGACTGGATTACATGTGAACACATCAGGACTTTTAGCAGTGTGTTGGAAACACGTCTCAGAGGTGACAACACTGTTTGTGATGAGTTGTACTTGTTTTCCAGGGGACCATCTTTGACTGTATTGACTTACAAAGGATACGAGATAAATGGGAATACATTTTACACGATCGCCCAAGATCAAAAGAGCACCAACCAAAACAGCGGTGTCCGCTTTGATGCAGCAACCGAGAGCGGAAAGGATACATATTATGGTTACATAGTGGACATATGGGAACTTGACTACGGACCTGATTTTAAGGTCCCTTTGTTTAAGTGCAAATGGGTCAATCTGTTAGTCGGCGGGGTACAGGTAGACCCACAGTACGGAATGACAACAGTGGATCTGAAAAATCTTGGGTACACTGACGAACCGTTCGTCCTAGCCAATGATGTGGCACAGGTTATCTATGTGAAGGACATGTCTACCAAACCGAGAAAAAGAAAAGATAAGGAAGCGAATACATCATACGATGAGCCAAAGCGCCACATAGTTCTTTCAGGAAAAAGGAACATCCTGGGAGTGGACGGCAAGATAGACATGTCTGAAGATTAAGAAAAGTTTCATGAAATTCCTCCCTTCAATGTCAAGGCTGACCCAAGCATCCTGATAAACAATGAAGATTATCCATGGTTACGGCGCAATAAGCAAATGACACAAGCGAAGAAAAAGTGAAGACTTTCTCCCGCAACTATTATGATGATACCATGCCAAATTTGTAACAGACGAGTATGCTATGGCCCGGGACTAATGCCCCCCTTTAGTCCCGGTTGATGCCACCAACCGGACCAAAGGCCGCCGCTTCCCGCCCTTTAGGCTGCTGAAAAGAGGCCTTTGGTCCCGGTTGGTGGCACCAACCGGGACTAAAGGGGTGTATTAGTCCCGGTTGGTTTCACGAACTGGGACCAATGCTCTTGCTATATATACAACACTTGTCAAAAATTTCATTCAGTTCCTTATTCTCCCCGCCGCCGACGCCGCGCTCTGCCCCGATGCGTTGCTCCTCGTCGTCGTCGACCGCGCACGTCGTCGCAGCCGTCATCGTCGCCCGCGCCCCGCGCCGCCCCGTGGTCGCCCGCGCCGCCCCGACGTCGTCTCCGCCCCCGCCGTCGCTCGCGCCCCGCGCTGCCCCGAGCCCGCCGTCCTCATCGCCCCTGCCCCGTCGCCGCCAGGCGCTGCCCCGCGCCGCCCCGTCGTCGCCCGCGCCGCCCCGACGTTGTCGCCGCACCCGCCGTCGCCTGCGCCCCGCGCCGCCCCGAGCCCGCCGTCCTTGTCGCCCCTGCCCCGTCGCCGCCAGGCGCTGCCCCGATGCCGCCCGCCGCCCGCCCCCGCCAACGCCGTGGTCGTCGCCGATGCCATCGCCGCCGCGGCCGTCGCCCTCGCCGCCCGCCCCCGTTGTGAGCCGCCGCCGTCGAGGCTCTGTTCATAGCATTTTTTTATATATGTTTTTCATATATGTATTAATTTTTTTGTTTATAGCTATATGATGAATGGATGTGGCTATATATGTCTGTATGAATATAATGTTCATAGCATTTTTTTGTTTATATATGTTTTTTCATATATGTATTAATTTTTTATTTAGCTTGTTAGTAGATATCGATTTTAGGTTAGTGCATTTTAATTAGGTTAGTGTAGAGGAAAAAGTAAAATAAGGAAAAGGAAGAAAAGAGGAAGAAGGAAGAAGGAAGAAGAAGAAGAAGAAGAAAAGAAAGGAGTGGAAAAAGGAAAATAAGAAGAGTAAGACTTCTTTTTTTTCTTCGATCTTCTCCTCTATTTTGTTCATGGATATATGCTACAGAAAACAAGGGGGGTGATAGATGATGATGAGGAGTCGAGAGTGGGACAAGAGGTCGAGAGGTGTCGAGGGGAGAAAAAAAATGTTATCAGGGACGAGGGTCATCGAGGGGTCGAGAGAGGGATGAGGGGTCGAGAGAACTAAATAAGAAGAATAAGAGGAGAGGAAGAAGAGGAGAAATAAATAAGAAGAAGAAAAAAGAATAAAAATAAGAGGAGAAGAAGAAAGGAATAGTGGAGAAGAAGAGAAAATAGAATATATTCTATTTTTTGTTCTTCTCCACTATTCCTTTCTCCTTCTCCTCTTTTTCTTCTTCTTTTTTTTCTTCGATCTTCTCCTCTAGCTATTCCTTTCTTCTTCTCCTCTTTTTTCTTCTTCTTCTTCTTCTTCTTCTTAATTTTTATCGGAAACGAGGGTGTCGAGGATCGCCGAGGGGTCGAGGGTCGGGAACTAGGGTAGAGGGTCGAGGGTCGTTAAGGGGTCAAGGGTCGAGGGTTTCAGGGTCGAGGGTTCGAGGGTTCTATAGGGTCGAGGGTCGAGGGTTCCAGGGTCGTCTAGGGGTCGAGGGTTCCAGGGTCGTCGAGGGTTCGAGGGGTCGAGGATCGCCGAGGGGTCGAGAGAGGTTTCCTAGTGTCAAAGTATTGAAGAAATCCATGGCTTCATCATTAGCCAGAAGTAACCAGGGCATGACGAAGTCCTCCAAAATTATTTTGGAATGGTGTACCGGATAGGATAATTTGCCTTCTTGTATGAATTTCAGCAAAGGCCTTCCAAATAACGATATTTGGAAGGTTCTTGATGAACTTTGTACCAAAAAGCGAATTATCCTATCTAGGACTCCGTTCGAAAATAACATAGGAGAGCTTCGTACCATCATGCACATGTTACCTTCGCCTAATGATGAAGACATGGTTTTGTTGAATCCTTTGACACTAGGCAACCTCCCGACCCCTCGGCGATGCTCTCGAACATGAGAGGAAGAAGAGGATAAAAAAGGTAGAGGAAGAAGAAAAAAAAAGAGGAGAAGAAAGAATAGAGTAGTTCTTCTCCTCTATTCTTTCTTCTCCTCTTTTTTTCTTCTTCTTCCTCTTTTTTTTATCGGGAACGAGGGTCGTCGAGGGACATAGATGTAGTGTCGTCGTTGTCGATATATACCCCCTCCCGATAGCTTACTATGATTAGGTAGCTAGTTCTACGTTTGGCACTAATATATCCATCTGTCATGTTTGAATAATAATTGCCATGTTGTAAATATTTGTAGAAACTATGGACACCGCCCTAGACGAAGCAAAAGAAGCGTTGTTGAGGGACATAATCGCAGAAGGAAGTGATGCCGTCTCATTGTTTCTCAACGAAACCGATGGTCTGGAAGGAGAGGGTGAACAAGCTGGCTACGGTGACCTAGTGCCGGTGCAAGAAGAAGAACATGAGGACGGCTCCGGTGACCCAATGCCGGTGCAAGAAGGAGACCGTGATGACGGCTCCGGTGACCGAATCGAGTCCGGCCATGTATATATATTAGTTAAGCCTGTGCTGACTAGCTCACTACTAGAAAAAGGCCTACTAGTGGCGCACCAGTTTTGCCTACTAATGGCGCACTACTGGTGTGCCACTAGTACCACGCCACTAGTATTATATACTAATGGCGCACCAAAGGTGCGCCATTAGTATACCAGATACTAATGGCGCACCATGTGGTGCGCCATTAGTATACCATTCGGTGCTCCACTGGTATTCCCTCCAGGTGCGCCAGTAATAACCTTATAGGTGCGCCACTAGTAATAAAGGAAGGTGCGCCACTAATAAGGGCTTAAATGCGCCACTAGTAATGTATTTGGAAAACAAAAAAAATCTAAATTTACAGAAAACAACCTATAAGGAAAAAAATTAAAAACAAAAAATGAAATAGAATCATAATTTTTATTATAGTAAGAATATTACAATGTCTTTACAAGTTTCCAATAAAAGGAAAATTGCAAGGAAATAAAAGAAAATCCTAAAACTAATCTTCTAGTAATCTTTTCTTCTTTTTCATCACTTTATCCCTGCAAAATGTAACAAAATAAACAGAAAGACAAACAAACTATTTATAACATGTCAATACTGTCATTTTTTATGCAAAACTAGATATGAGCATATATTTCCAGAATTACATGGTGTGAATATTGTATGAGTAAGATTATAATGGAAATGAATTTTGATAGGAGCCCACTTTCGACGAGTATTTATCTGATAGAGCTAAATAATCAGGGTATTTATCTGCTTCTTACTGTACACATGAATACAAGGAGTACATGGGTCTCTATTACTACTTCATGTCTACATCAGTGCCTGTCTACAGGAGTAATATGAACATCATTCTACATGGGTCTCTGAACATCTTCTTACAAAGTTGGCTACAAAACAGATCAAGACAATGCAAGAATACTTCTGAGTACACTGCTGATATGCTCCAGCTAAATGAGTACACACGTACAGTACAAATGAGTACTCCTGCTGCTTAATGATGCATCTTAATTAACAGAAAATGTTTCAATTAATTTAAATTAAAGTAATAGTCATGCTGCTTAATGATGCATCTTATACAGGCAAAACTACTCCTGCTGCTACTTAATGATGCATCTTATACAGGCAAAACTACTCCACTTAATGATGCATCTTAAATAGGCAAATGAGTAGAAAAATATCAGTTAATTTAAATTAACTGAAAAGGTTTCAGTTAACCTCTTCACTGCCACAAACTGTCCATCAGCAAGTTGTCCTTTGTACACCTCAGCATGCCGTCCCTTTTCGATCAAATTATCTACAGAAACATTGTACATTCAGTTTTCAAGCAAAAATGTTTAGAGATAATTAAGATACAGAAAACTATGGCTGGTAATGCTTCATTAACCTAAGAAACTAATTCTTGCTTTGACAGTAAACAGAGAACAATTGACAGTAGGGAGTAAACAAGTTTTAAGTGTATGATGCATCTTAATTTCTCATAATTTTTAAGAAAGCATCAATGCTAACAGTAGGGAGTAAATCAGTTAAGAAATGTTTCAGTGTACGATCATGATAATGTACACTACTGAACAAGAGCAGTACACTACTGAACAAGAAGAGAAGAGAAGACAAGAGAATAGAGAAGAGAAGAACACTAAATTCCTACACTACTAAACAAGAGCAGTACACTACTGTTGCACTTGCTACTCTAGAATTTGGAAGCAATACTCCAATACCGCGGTATTGGAAGCAATACTGCAGTAGTTCAAGCAGTACTTCAGTGGAGTAGCTGCAAAGAATTAACACTAAGCATAAGATACACTAAGAATTTTTAGTGGAGCAGCTGCATAGAATTAACAGAATTAAGAGAGCATCAGGAAGTTAACAAGCTACTGAAAAAACACTGCAACTAATACAATACTGCAAAATTACATAATTTGCAAAATTTTGTAAACTGAAATTTTGCGAAGGAAACAAAATTTTATAGCTTCAGGCCTATAGAATAGCTTCAGGCTGGAGCACAGAGCACTACAGTTGTTAGTAAGACTTCTTGTAGCTTTAGGCTGGTTGGAGTACTACAGCAGCAAACATTTCATGGTTAGATTACTCCGTTTGCAGTAGCCAAACATTCAGATATCTACAGTAGCTTCAGGCTGGTTGCCTGACTAAATAGTCATCCTCTCATGAGGATTCTGGATCAAAAGAGCTGCTGCTTAGGTAGTGGGAGTAGATGATACTACACTAAATTACTCTTTGCAATTTTGGACTGAATGTGTTGAGATCTTTAGCTACTGTCAGCAGAGTTACAGAGTAGTGATTAACAGACGGGGTGTGATGGGCTCACCGAGGTAGAAGGCGGCGTACTCGGCGTAGACCTCACCGCAGCGGTCGTAGGCATCGCCCGGGAGGCCCCAGCCGAGCTTGGCGTCGCCCTCCTGCTCGAGTTGCTCGTCCCGCCATTGGCGACGCCTGCCCGCCTCGGCCTCCCGCACCCGCCGCCCCTACAGGTCCTCCACCAGCGTGGCCTGCCGCAGCTCCTCGGTCGCCGTCCACGCCGCGTACCTTCTTCACCTTCCATTCCACTAAGAAATCAGTGGAAAAATTAGGGAGCAGAAGCTCAACAGAATGCACCAAATCGCCAAAATTCCATCCCAGCTACCTCCAAAAGCAGCAACCGGGAGTGAAGCTTCCGACCTACATGCAACATCCCCCGCAACCCACAAGATAGGGGAGGAGGGAAGCACCTTGGCGGAGACCGCTCGGGAGGCGGGCTGGGCCAAAGGGAGCAGCCGCCACAGGGACCCTCCGCCGTGGCGGGGCGGCGCCGTCGAGGCGGGAGACGGCAGACGGAGCCTGGCTGAGCCCTCCATCGGCAGGCAAGCGCTCCGGTTGGTGGGGAATTTTCACCTCGCCTCCATCGCCAGTGGGGGTGGAGGAGAAGAAGAGGGAGGCGGAGCTCCTTGGATTGCTTGTCATGGAAGGTCGGGAGGGAGAGGAAGAGGCGGGCGGCCGGGGCTTCCCGATCTAGATCGAAGTCGAGGGAGGTGGGTGGATGTGTCAGGAGGAAGGGGAGGGGAGAGAACATGACGAGAGGGAGGGGATAAGGGGTGATAGCAATGGCGCACTAGTAGGGGTGCGCCATACGCATAGATAGCAATGGCGCATCTCTTACTGGTGCGCCATTACTAGTTAAAACTAGTAATGGCGCACTATCCCCTGATGCGCCATTAGTATTTTTGAAAAAATATTTTTTTTTTACTAGTGGTGCATTGTGGATGTGGTGCGCCATTAGTATTTGGACACTAATGGCGCACCAACACATGGTGCGCCATTAGTATATAGTAGTGGCGCACCACATGCGTGGTGCGCCATTAGTGTCCATATTATCTATAGCCCTTTTCCTAGTAGTGGCTAATTGATGCATTCATTGTTTTGGTATGTACACATATTAATTAAGTCTTTGTTCTTTTTTCTAGCCCTCCGGATCGAGCACAACTTCAGTAAAGAGACGAGGCCCGAAGAAAAAGTTGAGCTCGGATGAAAAGTTTGAGATCATAGCAATCGCGCCCGACGGCCAACCAATTGAACCCCTCCGGACAAAGAGCGCATTTGTTGCTCAGTGCGGGGTTCTGGTTAGGGACAAGATCCCGATAAGCATCCAGCAATGGTTTAAGACGGCTACAGAAGACCCTGAGGTGTCTTATGTCAATGATATGCAGAAAACTGATCTTTGGACTGAGCTAAAGTCAAATTTCACCCTACCGACAGAGGATAATCCAAAGAACCCAGTTAAAGAGAAATTAATCAAGTCTTTTGCTCTTAATAGGATGGAAGAACTATTCAGGAGGTGGAAGAAAGAGCTGAATAAGTTTGTCGAAAATAATGAGACACCAGAATTCAAGGGCAGATATGACAAGACATCGGAAAAGAGTAAGAAGATGTCGGCGACAAATATGCAAAATGCTGCGAAGAAGATGCTTCACAATCGCACGGGGTCAGGTGGCTACCTCGTAGCCCAGCCTAAGTGGGCCAAGACTGAGAATGATCTGGTTGATAAAGGGATCGAACCAGAGACAATTAGCTGGCCAGACTGTTGCCGGACTTGGTTCTTCGAGGCTGGCGGAACCTTGGACCCTGTAACAGGGAAGTGCATTTGGACGAACGATCAAATGGACATACCAGTCAGGAAGCTTAAGCAGTATATCGAAGCAGCGCATCAAGGGAAGTTCTTTCCAGACAGAGAGAATGACGAGCTCACAATGGCCCTCGGGAATCCTGAGCACCCTGGACGGACACGAGGCACGCCAGGCTCCATTCCGTGGAAGGTTGGGTTTCCAGACGCAGGCGGTTACAAATCCCATGAGAGGAGGAAAAAAGTGCAGCAGACCCAAATGCAGGCGCTGCAAGCAAGGGTAGACGCGATAGAGGAACGAGAAGCAAATCGCAGCAAACGTACTGCCGAAGCCTCCCCCGAAGCTACCCCGCCATCTCAGCGCAGAAGCAGCGTGGCTTCCACTGAGCTGCTTCAGCCGGAGCATGCCTTGATGGCTCCTGCTAGCTATCCCGTGGATGCTATCACGGAGTCTCAAAATTGCCACCTTATGACGCAATGGATGAATTTGAAGGTCAAGGCGGCTGTTGGCTCTATTTATCCTACTGAACCCGGTGCAACTTTTCACTGCCAGCCGATTCCAGAAGGATATGCTAGGGTGATGGTGGATGAAATAACGGAGGGATTTGAGGACCTCCAGCTTGACCACCCTACCGGTGAAGGGGAGACTCGGCTGGGGTCTGCTCTGAAGACTCCATGCCTATGGCAGAAGGAGCTCATCAACCTTCCGAACTGGACGCCTCCACCTCCTCCTCCTCCTCCTCCGGCGAGTCAGGGCACTCCGCCTCCTCCACCGCCTCCTACTCCGGCAAGTGACGATCAGGGCCCTCGTCCGGCTCCTTCTCCGGCGCGTGGCGGCACTCCGCCTCCATCTCCGCCTGCGCCGACGCACCCGAGCAGCTAGCCTCCTCCTTACCCGCCTCGTCAGCAAGGGCGGAAGAGACCTGCCGCCACTCCAGCTGCTCTGGCACGTCGTAGTCCTTGTCCTCCGCCTCGTAAGCAAGTAAGAAGACAACCGCTCTGTCTGCTCGGTCGGCGTCTAGCAGTACAACCAGAGGCGGGAGGACATATAGATTCGGTCCTTCTTTGAAGACTCCAGAAAAGTTACCATATGAGAGGACCCCGGAGGAGAACGCCGAGATCGCGCGAACCGAAATGGATGACTGGTTTCAAGGGTTGAGAGCAAAGAGACATCCACCTCCGGAGGAGAAGGTAGATCCGGTGAAAGTGAAGCGCACTCTGGCTGCCCTGGCAAAACCACCCAAGTCTTCGCCGAAAGGCAACTATGAGCGCATTATTGCAAAGAAATGGGCCGAAGCGGAGCGGTCGGGAACTATATCAGTGATCAAAGGCTGAAAGAACGACGAGCAGCTGGGAAACAAATTGCCCAGCTCGGCGAACAAGCGAAGCAATCGTGCCCCCCCCCCTCAAGGTGCCTAGCGACATCATCGATCCGAGGATGGTGCCCGGTTATGGCAATGTTGACGAGTACCTGCCCGACGATGTACATTATGATACCATGGAGGTGCAGATACACAGATACGAGTACGGGAAGCCTCTCGTCAAAGATGAAAAATCTTTAACAACGATGATGCGAAGATTACATGATTGGTACTTGAAAATCTGCAGAGAGTCTGGGGGGAGGAGTACTTTGTATGCGAGAGTTAAACCGGAGCATGACCTCATTGGAATTGAACTGTTGCCTATTCCATTTGAGGAGTTCTATCAGTTTTTCAATCAATTGGCCCTCGATAAAACAACGATCACCTGCTACTGTCTGTAAGTACTACTACTTCTATCATTAAGTCTCTCTATATAGCTCATCTCTTTCATTGCATGTATTTATAATTATCCTCGCTATATTATGCAGAATGAAGATCAACGAATTGAAGAAAAGACAAATTGGTGATATTGTGTTCATTAACACATATCTCATAGATGCAACTGAGGTTCAACATCGTCCCGGAGATACCGAGGCCAACTTTCTACGATCATTCAAAAAAAATGAAAACAAAGATATAATACTCTTTACTTAGAACTTCAAGTGAGTGTTACTGTCCTGTGCATATTCGGTTTCCCTTATATATTAGTCCAGGTTATAGTAATGTAATTGATGAGTTATGCATGCGTGTGCAGTTTCCACTATATTCTCCTAGAGATTAGGCTTAAGCAGGGAGTAGTAACCGTCTTGGACTCTAAACGAAAAGATCCCCAGGAGTATGCGGACATGACTGAAATCCTCAAGAAGTAAGTTAAATCGATCATTATCCACCATATCAGCAACTTTGTTCATTTCCTGATATCAAGTAATTGTTTTCTTTGTCCGGCAGGGTTTGGAGAAAATTCACCAGAACAGTTCCGGGACTGCCGAAGGAGCTGGAATTTAGACACCCGAAAGTAAGTACTATAGTAGCATGTTCCACGCATCTCCTAGTGATTCAAGCGCTAGTTTCATCAATACCATTTAGCATTCTTTCTTATCAGTTTGATTGACCTCTATTTCTTGTAAAGTGGTTATGGAAGGAAAAAGGGAATGATTTCTGTGGATACTACGTCTGCGAGTCCATCTGCCACACAACCTGTGAGCGGGGCGGGTACTCTGATGAACAATATGAAGTACGTAAATAACAACATTCACAATTTTATTTTATTACCATCATTGGTATTGAGTTTCATTCATTCATATATATATGTATTGACCCCCTTCTTCAAATTAGATGTTTCGGAAGCGGGATGAACTCCTAGCACCAGCTCGCATGCGAGCAATTCAAGAGGAATTGGCGGCATTCTTTCTTGACCAAGTGATCGCTGAAGACGGAGAATACTATGTAGACCATGAGTCCGTATGATTATATTTGTAAGAGATAATTATTGTATATATGTAGCCGGTAGTGTCAGATAGATATACGAGAACTTGTTGTTCGACCAATCTCTCGGAGAAGGAGAGGTGGTCAATATCACTTCTCTCTGTATGCATATATGTTCATGACGATCTTCTGTTTCCTTCATTTGCTTACTAGCTAACTAGCGTGTCTAGTCCTCTCTATACGTATGTATAGTACGTAGCGTCGACCAAGCACGGACGTAAGAGAGGACACTTCTCTCTATTAATTATAGCTAGCTAACACAATATATGAAACACCTAAATTAACCCCCCAAAACCCCCAACCCCCCCCCCCTTCAAAAAAAAAACAAAAACCCCAACCACAGAAATGCTGACGCGTGGATGCCTATTGGTCCCGGTTGTTGCCACCAACAGGGACCAAAGGGTCTCCTGCCTGGGTTCTACGCACTGCCCACGTGGAGGCCCATCAGTCCCGGTTCTGGATTGAACCGGGACTAAAGGTATAGGGCATTAGTACTGACACTTTAGTCCTGGTTCAGGAACCGGGACTAAAGGCCCTTACGAACCGGGACTATAGGTCCTTTTTCTACCAGTGAGGGTAGTATGGTGGAGGAGAGAAGGGAAGATGGAGTGGAGGAGAGGAGGAGAGGAGAGGAGGAGATGGAGTGGAGGAGAGGTGGAGTGGAGGAGGTGCTCCCAACCATATATATGAATGGCTGGGTATACGACAAAGAGCCTATATAGCCCCTGTTTTTTCTGTTTTTTCTTAAATTCATTCAATTTCACAGATATATATATATATATATATATATATATATATAGACAAGGATATCCAACAAGTTTACTTTGGAGCTAACCTAGCTTATTATGGAGCTAATCTAGATATATCTATGAAATTCTGTGAAATTCACTACTAGGAAATGGCCTACTAATGGCGCACCAGTTTTGCCTACTAATGGCGCATCACTGGTGCGCCATTACTAGCACGCCACTAGGAGAGGAGGAAGGAGAAACCATGAGGGAATGGGAGGAGAGGAGGGAGGAGGAGCTCACCAGAGAGGAGAGAGGAGAAACCGTGCGGGGAGCGGAGGGGAGGAGAGGAGGGAGGAGGAGGTTCCCGGAGAGGACGAGGAGGTCGTCGGAGAGGAGGAGGAGGTCGCTGGAGAGGAGGAGGAGGTCGCCGGAGAGGAGGAGGAGGTCGCCGGAGAGGAGAAGGAGGTCGCCGGAGAGGAGGAGGAGGAGGTCGCCGGAGAGGAGGAGGGTAGTATGGTGGAGGAGAGAAGGGAAGATGGAGTGGAGGAGAGGAGGAGATGGAGTGGAGGAGAGGAGAGGAGGAGATGGAGTGGAGGAGAGGTGGAGTGGAGGAGGTGCGCCCAGCCATATATACGACATAGTAATGGCGCACCGTGGGCAGGTGGGCCATTACTAACTTTTTTTTTATTTTTTTGATTTATTTTGAATTTTGAAGGCGGGAAGATACTAGTAACTTTTTTTTATTTTGTTGACTTATTTTGAATTTTGATGGCGGGAAGATACTAATGGCGCACCATGGGCAGGTGCGCCATTAGTAAGTTTGATTTTTTTTGAATTTTTTTGCCTCCACAGATCTTAAAAGCCCCGTATCTTTTTTCTGTTAGGTTTTTGAGGATTTTGAAAATGTTTAACGGGGTTCCACTCTTGAGAGTGTCGAGGCCTGCCCCGTGAGCGGCATGGACATGCAAGATATGATATGCTAGCAAGCCGTCCTTTTTGGTGTCATCAAGTTTATGCTTGCCGGTTCATTTGCATACCATTTGCCAATATGCTTGCATGAAAACATTTGTAGGCATTTCAAACTTTAGAGGCATTCAAGGTCCAACACAATGACATGTGGTTCAACCTCTCCCATTGCTTTAGGGTCATCAAAGATGAGGAGAAGTTCAAGGCGCAATATGCCGTCCTCAAGTCGCGTGGGGGAAAGAAAGCCGTGGAGGAGGTTGGGGACGGCAAACCGGTACGACCGCGGGGGAAGACCAACTCCAAGAAGGAGGACAAGAGGGACGCGGCATCGAACGCCTTAATCGCAAGCCTGGAGGGCATGATGAACAAGAAGGACTCGTGGGAGGAGGAGCACCGGCCTTTCAAAGAGGAGCAAATGAACGCCTTCATGGAAATCCAAAGGAGGAGGCTTGAGATGGAGGCGGAGAAGCAAGCCAAGATGCTTGAGATGAGTGTGGAGAAATAAGCCAATATGCTCGAGATCGAGGCCGCCAATGCCAACACCAAGGCGAAAGAAATGGCTCTCGCGAGCATGATGATCGGGGTGGAGATCATTAAGGCGGCTCAACACCGTGTCGCCAAGGAAGAGGCCGTGGTTCGAGAAAGCCGACATGCTCAAATTCACCGACGAGTGATCTCGTGGCCGCGAGCACCTTCCTTTTTTGTACTCAAGTGTCACCCTTTTTATGTGCTGGCATGTGTGCCGGCCACTGGCGAGTGTGTCAGCATGAACTTTGTGGTGATATTTTTGAAGTCGGCAATGTATGCCGACGCTGACATGATGCTGGCATGAGACATAGCCGCTAGCATGATCTATGGCCGCGACCTTTTTTAAAAAATGAGTGTGGACATAAAAATGGGTCGGCGTGTTGGGCGCATTGCCGACCTAAATGCAAAACAGGGCGAACACCGGATGGACAGCCGACCCAAATGGACAAAAATCGAACAAATGCGCCATCCGTTTGGGTCGGCGTGTTCCAGCTGCTTTAATACCAGGTAGAGCAAAGAACTGGTGAGAAATACTTTTTTACCCATGGATGGCACCTCGATTTTGGAAGTTCCTATTTGCACAAGGAACATATCAGATTTTTCGTCTTGGGTTTCTGAGAGTAACGGATATTTTTTAGTTCGTTCCGCCTATATTATGTTCATAAACACAAAAATCTCAAGGGAGCTTCCAACCATGTGTCAACTTCGAATCAATGGACGGATCTGTGGGGAATTTTGGTTCCTGCAAAACTAAAGGTGTTCATGTGGCTCTCCTGCAACACTCAATCCCTACCTTGGATGTTTTGAATCACAAAAACATGGCTGACACTCGGCACTACCTTATATGTGACACACTACAGGAATCAGGCACTTTGCCATCTGCCATGGCTGAGGCAAAAGCATGTCTGGCGGACGACAAAGGTTGTCGTCTGCCAGCAGACGGCGATAGGTCCGGCTGGTGAAGGGTTCTTTCTCGTTTGCTGGCAAACGGCAAAGATGAAATGGTCTTTGCTGTCCGCCAACAGACGGCACTCGTGGCAGGTTAGGTCCGTTAGGGGGTTAACGTCATGCTTTGCCGTCCGCTAGCAGATGGCAAAGACCATTGCACCTTTGCCTTCTGCCACCGGACGACAAAGTAACCAAATAGATTAGCCCCCAGGTGCTGCCACGTGGCATGCTATGCCATCCGTTGACAGACGACAAAGAGCCTGTATAGCCAAAGTAACCAAATAAGCTCTTTGCAGTTTGCCGGTATACGGCAAAGAGCCTATATAGCCCCTGTTTTTTCTGTTTTTTCTTAAATTCATTCAATTTCACAGATATATATATATATATATATAGACAAGCATATCCAACAAGTTTACTTTCGATCTAACCTAGCTTATTATGGAGCTAACCTAGATATATCTGTGAAATTCTGTGAAATTCACTACTAGGAAAAGGCCTACTAATGGCGCACCAGTTTTGCCTACTAATGGCGCATCACTGGTGCACCATTACTAGCACGCCACTAGGAGAGGAGGAAGGAGAAACCATGAGGGAATGGGAGGAGAGGAGGGAGGAGGAGCTCACCGGAGAGGACGGAGGAGAAACCGTGAGGGGAGGGGAGGGGAGGAGAGGAGGGGGGAGGAGGTTCCCGGAGAGGAGGAGGAGGTCGCCGGAGAGGAGGAGGTTGCCGGAGAGGAGGAGGGTAGTATGGTGGAGGAGAGAAGGGAAGATGGAGTGGAGGAGAGGAGGAGATGGAGTGGAGGAGAGGAGAGGAGGAGATGGAGTGGAGGAGAGGTGGAGTGGAGGAGGTGCGCCCAGCCATATATACGACATAGTAATGGCGCACCGTGGGCAGGTGTACCATTACTAACTTTTTATATTTTTTTGATTTATTTTGAATTTTGAAGGCGGGAAGATACTAATGGCGCACCATGGGCAGGTGCGCCATTAGTAACTTTTTTTTTATTTTGTTGACTTATTTTGAATTTTGAAGGCGGGAAGATACTAATGGCGCACCATGGGCAGGTGCGCCATTAGTAAGTTTGAATTTTTTTGAATTTTTTTGCCTCTCCAGATCTTAAAAGCCCCGTATCTTTTTTTCTTTTAGGTTTTTGAGGATTTTGAAAATGTTTAACCGGGTTCCACTCTTGAGAGTGTCGAGGCCTGCCCCGTGAGCGGCATCGACATGCAAGATATGGTATGCTAGCAAGCCATCCTTTTTGGTGTCATCAAGTTTATGCTTGCCGGTTCATTTTCATATCATTTGCCAATATGCTTGCATGAAAACATTTGTAGGCATTTCAAACTTTAGAGGCATTCAAGGTCCAACACAACGACATGTGCTTCAACCTCTCCCATTGCTTTATGGTCATCAAAGATGAGGAGAAGTTCAAGGCGCAATATGCCGTCCTCAAGTCGCGTGGGGGAAAGAAAGCCGTGGAAGAGGTTGGGGATGGAAAACCGGCACGACCGCGGGGGAAGACCAACTCCAAGAAGGAGGACAAGCGGGACGCGGCATCGAACGCCTTGATCGCAAGCGTGGAGGGCATGATGAACAAGAAGGACTCATGGGAGGAGGAGGACCGGCCTTTCAAAGAGGAGCAAATGAACGCCTTCATGGAAATCCAAAGGAGGAGGCTTGAGATGGACGTGGAGAAGCAAGCCAAGATGCTTGAGACGAGTGTGGAGAAATAAGCCAAGATGCTCGAGATCGAGGCTGCCAACGCCAACACCAAGGCGAAAGAAGTGGCTCTCGCGAGGATGATGATCGGGGTGGAGATCATTAAGGCGGCTCAACACCGTGTCGACAAGGAAGAGGCCGTGGTTCGAGAAAGCCGACATGCTCAAATTCACCGACGAGTGATCTCGTGGCCGCAAGCGCCTTCCTTTTTTGTACTCAAGTCTCACCCTTTTTATGTGCTGGCATGTGTGCCGGCCACTGGAGAGTGTGTCAGCATGAACTTTGTGGTGATATTTTTGAAGCCGGCAATGTATGCCGACGCTGACATGATGCTGGCATAAGACATAGCCGCTGGCATGATATATGGCCGCGTCCTTTTTTTAGAAAATGAGTGCGGACATAAAAATGGGTCGGCGTGTTGGGTGCATTGCCGATCCAAATGCAAAACATGGCGAACACCGGACGGACAGCCGACCTAAATGGACAAAAATCAAACAAATGCGCCATCCGTTTGGGTCGGCGTGTTCCAGTTGCTTTAATACCAGGTAGAGCAAAGAACTGGTGAGAAATACTTTTTTACCCATGGATGGCACCTCGATTTTGGAAGTTCCTATTTGCACAAGGAACATATTAGATTTTTCGTCTTGGGTTCCTGAGAGTAACGAATAATTTTTAGTTCGTTCCGCCTATATTATGTTCATAAACACAAAAATCTCAAGGGAGCTTCCGACCATGTGTCAACTTCGAATCAATGGACGGATCTGTGGGGAATTTTGGTTCCTGCAAAACTAAAGGTGTTCATGTGGCTCTCCTGCAACACTCAAGCCCTACCTTGGATGTTTTGAATCACAGAAACATGGATGACACTCGGCACTGTCTTTTATGTGACACACTACAGGAATCAGGCAATTTGCCATCTGCCATGGCTGAGGCAAAAGCATGTCTGGCGGACGACAAAGATTGTCGTCTGCCAGCAGACGGCAATAGGTCCGGCTGGTGAAGGGTTCTTTGTCGTTTGCTGGCGAACGGCAAAGATGAAACAGTCTTTGCTGTCCGCCAACAGACGGCAAAGAGCCTAGACGGCACTCGTGGCAGGTTAGGTCCATTAGGGGGTTAACGTCATGCTTTGCCGTCCGCTAGCAGATGGCAAAGACCATTGCACCTTTGTCGTCTGCCAGCGGAGGACAAAGTAACCAAATAGGCTACCCCCAGGTGCTGCCACGTGGCATGCTATGCCATCCGTTGACAGACGACAAAGAGCCTGTATAGCCAAAGTAACCAAATAAGCTCTTTGCCGTTTGTCGGTATACGGCAAAGAGCCTGTATAGCCCCTGTTTTTTTGTTTTTTCTTAAATTCATTCAATTTCACAGATATATATATATATATATATATATATATATATATATAGACAAGCATAACCAACAAGTTTACTTTGGAGCTAACCTAGCTTATTATGGAGCTAACCTAGATATATCTGTGAAATTCACTACTAGGAAAAGGCCTACTAATGGCGCACCAGTTTTGCCTACTAATGGCGCATCACTAGTGCGCCATTACTAGCACGCCACTAGGAGAGGAGGAAGGAGAAACCATGAGGGAATGGGAGGAGAGGAGGGAGGAGGAGCTCACCGGAGAGGAGGAAGGAGAAACCGTGGGCAGGTGCGCCATTACTAACTTTTTTTTATTTTTTTGATTTATTTTGAATTTTGAAGGCGGGAAGATACTAATGGCGCACCATGGGCAGGTGCGCCATTAGTAACTTTTTTTTATTTTGTTGACTTATTTTGAATTTTGAAGGCGGGAAGATACTAATGGCGCACCATGGGCAGGTGCGCCATTAGTAAGTTTGAATTTTTTTGAATTTTTTTGCCTCTCCAGATCTTAAAAGCCCTGTATCTTTTTTTCTGTTAGGTTTTTGAGGATTTTGAAAATTTTTAACGGGGTTCCTCTCTTGAGAGTGTCGAAGCCTGCCCCGTGAGCGGCATCGACATGCAAGATATGGTATGCTAGAAAGCCGTCCTTTTTGGTGTCATCAAGTTTATGCTTGCCGGTTCATTTGCATACCATTTGCCAATATGCTTGCATGAAAACATTTGTAGGCATTTCAAACTTTAGAGGCATTCAAGGTCCAGCACAACGACATGTGCTTCAACCTCTCCCATTGCTTTAGGGTCATCAAAGATGAGGAGAAGTTCAAGGCGCAATATGCCGTCCTCAAGTCGCGTGGGGGAAAGAAAGCCGTGGAGGAGGTTGGGGACGGCAAACCGGCACGACCGCGGGGGAAGACCAACTCCAAGAAGGAGGACAAGCGGGACGCGGCATCGAACGCCTTGATCGAAAGCGTGGAGGGCATGGTGAACAAGAAGGACTCATGGGAGGAGGAGCACCGGCCTTTCAAAGAGGAGCAAATGAACGCCTTCATGGAAATCCAAAGGAGGAGGCTTGAGATGGACGCGGAGAAGCAAGCCAAGATGCTTGAGATGAGTGTGGAGAAATAAGCCAAGATGCTCGAGATCGAGTCTGCCAACGCCAACACCAAGGCGAAAGAAGTGGCTCTCGCGAGCATGATGATCGGGATGGAGATAATTAAGGCGGCTCAACACCGTGTCGCCAAGGAAGAGGCCGTGGTTCGAGAAAGCCGACATGCTCAAATTCACCGACGAGTGATCTCGTGGCCGCGAGCGCCTTCCTTTTTTGTACTCAAGTCTCACCCTTTTTATGTGCTGGCATGTGTGCCGGCCACTGGCGAGTGTGTCAGCATGAACTTTGTGGTGATATTTTTGAAGCCGGCAATGTATGCCGACGCTGACATGATGTTGGCATGAGACATAGACGCTGACATGATCTATGGCCGCGACCTTTAAAAAAAAAATGAGTGCGGACATAAAAATGGGTCGGCGTGTTGGGCGCATTGCCGACCCAAATGCAAAACAGGGCGAACAACGGACGGACAGCCGACCTAAATGGACAAAAATCGAACAAATGCGCCATCCGTTTGGGTTGGCGTGTTCCAGTTGCTTTAATACCAGGTAGAGCAAAGAACTGGTGAGAAATACTTCTTTACCCATGGATGGCACCTCGATTTTGGAAGTTCCTATTTGCACAAGGAACATATCAGATTTTTCGTCTTGGGTTTCTGAGAGTAACGGCTATTTTTTAGTTCGTTCCGCCTATATTATGTTCATAAACACAAAAATCTCAAGCGAGCTTCCGACCATGTGTCAACTTCGAATCAATGGACGGATCTGTGGGGAATTTTGGTTCCTGCAAAACTAAAGGTGTTCATGTGGCTCTCCAGCAACACTCAATCCCTACCTTGGATGTTTTGAATACCAGAAACATGGTTGACACTCGGCACTGTCTTTTATGTGACACACTACAGGAATCAGGCACTTTGCCATCTGCCATGGCTGAGGCAAAAGCATGTCTGGCGGACGACAAAGGTTGTCGTCTGCCAGCAGACGGCAATAGGTCCGGCTGGTGAAGGGTTCTTTGTCGTTTGCTGGCGAACGGCAAAGATGAAACGGTCTTTGCTGTCCGCCAATAGACGGCAAAGAGCCTAGACGGCACTCGTGGCAGGTTAGGTCCGTTAGGGGGTTCACGTCATGCTTTGCCATCCGCTAGCAGATGGCAAAGACCATTGCACCTTTGCCGTCTGCCAGCGGACGACAAAGTAACCAAATAGGCTAGCCCCCAGGTGCTGCAATGTGGCATGCTATGCCATCCGTTGACAGATGACAAAGAGCCTGTGTAGCCAAAGTAACCAAATAAGCTCTTTGCCGTTTGCCGGTATACGGCAAAGAGCCTGTATAGCCCCTGTTTTTTCTGTTTTTTCTTAAATTTATTCAATTTCATAGATATATATATATAGACAAGCATATCCAACAAGTTTACTTTGGAGCTAACCCAGCTTATTATGGAGCTAACCTAGATATATCTGTGAAATTCTGTGAAATTCACTGCTAGGAAAAGGCCTACTAATGGCGCACCAGTTTTCCCTACTAATGGCGCATCACTGGTGCGCCATTACTAGCACGCCACTAGGAGAGGAGGAAGGAGAAACCATGAAGGAATGGGAGGAGAGGAGGGAGGAGAAGCTCACCGTAGAGGAGGGAGGAGAAACCGTGAGGGGAGGGGAGGGGAGGAGAGGTCGACGGAGAGGAGGAGGAGGTCGACAGAGAGGAGGAGGAGGTCGACAAAGAGGAGGAGGAGGTCACCGGAGAGGAGAAGGAGGTCGCCGGAGAGGAGGAGGAGGAGGTCGCCGGAGAGGAGGAGGGTAGTATGGTGGAGGAGAGAAGGGAAGATGGAGTGGAGGAGAGGACGAGATGGAGTGGAGGAGAGGAGAGGAGGAGATGGAGTGGAGGAGAGGTGGAGTGGAGGAGGTGCGCCCAGCCATATATACGACATAGTAATGGCGCAACATGGGCAGGTGCGCCATTACTAACTTTTTTATTGTTTTGATTTATTTTGAATTTTGAAGGCGGGAAGATACTAATGGCGCACCATGGGCAGGTGCGCCATTAGTAACTTTTTTTATATTTTGTTGACTTATTTTGAATTTTGAAGGCGGGAAGATACTAATGGCGCACCATGACCAGGTGCGCCATTAGTAAGTTTGAATTTTTTTGCCTCTCCAGATCTTAAAAGCCCCATCTCTTTTTTTCTGTTAGGTTTTTAAGGATTTTGAAAATGTTTAACGGGGTTCCACTCTTGAGAGTGTCGAGGCCTGCCCCGTGAGCGGCATCGACATGCAATATATGGTATGCTAGCAAGCCGTCCTTTTTGGTGTCATCAAGTTTATGCTTGCCGGTTCATTTGCATACCATTTGCCAATATGCTTGCATGAAAACATTCGTAGGCATTTCAAACTTTAGAGGCATTCAAGGTCCAACACAACGACATGTGCTTCAACCTCTCCCATTGCTTTAGGGTCATCAAAGATGAGGAGAAGTTCAAGGCGCAATATGCCGTCCTCAGGTCGCGTGGGGGAAAGAAAGCCGTGGAGGAGGTTGGAGACGGCAAACCGGCACGACCGCGGGGGAAGACCAACTCCAAGAAGGAGTACAAGCGGGACGCGGCATCGAACACCTTGATCGCAAGCGTGGAGGGCATGATGAACAAGAAGGACTCATGGGAGGAGGAGCACCGACCTTTCAAAGAGGAGCAAATGAACGCCTTCATGGAAATCCAAAGGAGGAGGCTTGAGATGGACGTGGAGAAGCAAGCCAAGATGCTTGAGATGAGTGTGGAGAAATAAGCCAAGATGCTCGACATCGAGGCCGCCAACGCCAACACCAAGGCGAAAGAAGTGGCTCTCGCGAGCATGATGATCGGGGTGGAGATCATTAAGGCGGCTCAACACCGTGTCGCCAAGGAAGAGGCCATGGTTCGAGAAAGCCGACATGCTCAAATTCACCGACGAGTGATCTCGTGGCCGCGAGCGCCTTCCTTTTTTGTACTCAAGTCTCACCCTTTTTATGTGCTGGCATGTGTGCCGGCCACTGGCGAGTGTGTCAGCATGAACTTTGTGGTGATATTTTTGAAGCCGGCAATGTATGCCGATGCTGACATGGTGCTGGCATGAGACATAGCCGCTGGCATGATCTATGGCCGCGACCTTTTAAAAAAAAATGAGTGCGGACATAAAAATGGGTCGGCGTGATGCGCACATTGCCGACCCAAATGCAAAACAGGGCGAACAACGGACGGACAGCCGACCTAAATGGACGAAAATCGAACAAATGCGCCATCCGTTTGGGTCGGCGTGTTCCAGTTGCTTTAATACCAGGTAGAGCAAAGAACTGGTGAGAAATACTTTTTACCCATGGATGGCACCTCGATTTTGGAAGTTCCTATTTGCACAAGGAACATATCAGATTTTTCGTCTTGGGTTTCTGAGAGTAACGGAAATTTTTTAGTTCGTTCCGCCTATATTATGTTCATAAACACAAAAATCTCAAGGGAGCTTCCGACCATGTGTCAACTTCGAATCAATGGACGGATCTGTGGGGAATTTTTGTTCCTGCAAAACTAAAGGTGTTCATGTGGCTCTCCTGCAACACTCAATCCCTACCTTGGATGTTTTGAATCACAGAAACATGGCTGACACTCGGCACTGTCTTTTATGTGACACACTACAGGAATCAGGCACTTTGCCATCTGCCATGGCTGAGGCAAAAGCATGTCTGGCGGACGACAAAGGTTGTCGTCTGCCAGCAGACGGCAATAGGTCCGGCTGGTGAAGGGTTCTTTGTCGTTTGCTGGCGAACGGCAAAGATGAAACGATCTTTGTTGTCCGCCAACAGACGGCAAAGAGCCTAGACGACACTCGTGGAAGGTTAGGTCCGTTAGGGGGTTAACGTCATGCTTTGCCGTCGCTAGCAGATGGCAAAGACCATTGCACCTTTGCCGTCTGCCAGCGGACGACAAAGTAACCAAATAGTCTAGCCCCCAGGTGCTGCCATGTGGCATGCTATGCCATCCGTTGACAGATGACAAAGAGCCTGTATAGTCAAAGTAACCAAATAAGCTCTTTGCCGTTTGCCGGTATACGGCAAAGAGCCTATATAGCCCCTGTTTTTTCTGTTTTTTCTTAAATTCATTCAATTTCACAGATATATATATATAGACAAGCATATCCAACAAGTTTACTTTGGAGCTAACCTAGCTTATTATGGAGCTAACCTAGATATATCTTTGAAATGATGTGAAATTCACTACTAGGAAAAGGCCTACAAATGGCGCACCAGTTTTGCCTACTAATGGCGCATCACTGGTGCGCCATTACTAGCATGCCACTAGGAGAGGAGGAAGGAGGAACCATGAGGGAATGGGAGGAGAGGAGGGAGGAGGAGCTCACCGAAGAGGAGGGAGGAGAAACCGTGAGGGGAGGGGAGGAGAGGAGGGAGGAGGAGGTTCCCGGAGAGGAGGAGGAGGTCGCCGGAGAGGAGGAGGAGGTCGTCGGAGAGGAGGAGGAGGTCGCCGGAGAGGAGGAGGTCACCGGAGAGGAGAAGGAGGTCGCCGGAGAGGAGGAGGAGGAGGTCGCCGGAGAGGAGGAGGGTAGTATGGTGGAGGAGAGAAGGGAAGATGGAGTGGAGGAGAGGAGGAGATGGAGTGGAGGAGAGGAGAGGAGGAGATGGAGTGGAGGAGAGGTGGAGTGGAGGAGGTGCGCCCAGCCAGATATACGACATAGTAATGGCGCACCGTGGGCAGGTGCGCCATTACTAACTTTTTTTTATTTTTTTGATTTATTTTGAATTTTGAAGGCGGGAAGATACTAATGGCGCACCATGGGCAGGTGCGCCATTAGTAATTTTTTTCATTTTGTTGACTTATTTTGAATTTTGAAGGCTGGAAGATACTAATGGCGCACCATGGGCAGGTGCGCCATTAGTACGTTTGAATTTTTCTGAATTTTTTTGCCTCTCCAGATCTTAAAAGCCCCGTATCTTTTTTTCTGTTAGGTTTTTGAGGATTTTGAAAATGTTTAACGGGGTTCCACTCTTGACAGTGTTGAGGCCTGCCCCGTGAGTGGCATCGACATGCAAGATATGGTATGCTAGCAAGCCGTCCTTTTTGGTGTCATCAAGTTTATGCTTGCCGGTTCATTTGCATACCATTTGCCAATATGCTTGCATGAAAACATTTGTAGGCATTTCAAACTTTAGAGACATTCAAGGTCCAACACAACGACATGTGCTTCAACCTCTCCCATTGCTTTAGGGTCATCAAAGATGAGGAGAAGTTCAAGGCGCAATATGCCGTCCTCAAGTCGCGTGGGGAAAGTAAGCCGTGGAGGAGGTTGGGGACGGCAAACCGGCACGACCGCGGGGGAAGACCAACTCCAAGAAGGAGGAGAAGCGGGACGCGGCATCGAACGCCTTGATCGCAAGCGTGGAGGGCATGATGAACAAGAAGGACTCATGGGAGTAGGAGCACCGGCCTTTCAAAGAGGAGCAAATGAACGCCTTCATGGAAATCAGAAGGAGGAGGCTTGAGATGGACGCGGAGAAGCAAGCCAAGATGCTTGAGATGAGTGTGGAGAAATAAACCAAGATGCTCGAGATCGAGGCCGCCAACGCCAACACCAAGGCGAAAGAAGTGGCTCTCGCGAGCATGATGATCGGGGTGGAGATCATTAAGGCGGCTCAACACCGTGTTGCCAAGGAAGAGGCCGTGGTTCGAGAAAGCCGACATGCTCAAATTCACCGACGAGTGATCTTGTGGCCGCGAGCGCCTTGATTTTTTGTACTCAAGTCTCACCCTTTTTATGTGCTGGCATGTGTGCCGGCCATTGGCGCGTGTGTCAGCATGAACTTTGTGGTGATATTTTTGAAGTCGGCAATGTATGCCGAGGCTGACATGATGCTGGCATGAGACATAGCCGCTGGCATGATCTATGGCCGCGACCTTTTTAAAAAAAATGAGTGCGGACATAAAAATGGGTCAGCGTGTTGGGCGCATTGCCGACCCAAATGTAAAACAGGGCGAACACCGGACGGACAGCCGACACAAATGGACAAAAATCGAACAAATGCGCCATCCGTTTGGGTCGGCGTGTTCCAGTTGCTTTAATACCAGGTAGAGCAAAGAACTGGTGAGAAATACTTTTTTACCCATGGATGGCACCTCGATTTTGGAAGTTCCTATTTGCACAAGGAACATATCAGATTTTTCGTCTTGGGTTTCTGAGAGTAACGGAAAGTTTTTAGTTCGTTCCGCCTATATTATGTTCATAAACACAAAAATCTCAAGGGAGCTTCCGACCATGTGTCAACTTCGAAACAATGGACGGATCTGTGGGGAATTTTGGTTCCTGCAAAACTAAAGGTGTTCATGTGGCTCTCCTGCAACACTCAATCCCTACCTTGGATGTTTTGAATCACAGAAACATGGCTGACACTCGGCATTGTCTTTTATGTGACACACTACAGGAATCAGACACTTTGCCATCTACCATGGCTGAGGCAAAAGCATGTCTGGCGGACGGCAAAGGTTGTCGCCTGCTAGCAGACGGCAATAGGTCCGTCTGGTGAAGTGCTCTTTGTCGTTTGCTGGCGAACGACAAAGATGAAATGGTCTTTGCTGTCCGCCAACAGAAGGCAAAGAGCCTAGACGGCACTCGTGGCAGGTTAGGTCCGTTAGGGGGTTAACGTCATGCTTTGCCGTCCGCTAGCAGATGGCAAAGACCATTGCACCTTTGCCGTCTGCCAGCGGACGACAAAGTAACCAAATAGTCTAGCCCCCAGGTGCTGCCACGTGGCATGCTATGCCATCCGTTGACAGACGACAAAGAGCCTGTATAGCCAAAGTAACCAAATAAGCTCTTTGCCGTTTGCCGGTATACGGCAAAGAGCCTGTATAGCCCCTGTTTTTTCTTAAATTCATTCAATTTCACAGATATATATATATATAGACAAGCATATGCAACAAGTTTACTTTGGAGCTAACCTAGCTTATTATGGAGCTAACCTAGATATATCTGTGAAATTCTATGAAATTCACTACTAGGAAAAGGCCTACTAATTGCGCACCAGTTTTGCCTACTAATGGCGCATCACTGGTGCGCCATTACTAGCACGCCACTAGGAGAGGAGGAAGGAGAAACCATGAGGTAATGGGCGAAGAGGAGGGAGGAGGAGCTCACTGGAGAGGAGGGAGGAGAAACCGTGAGGGGAGGGGAGGGGAGGAGAGGAGGGAGGAGGAGGTTCCCGGAGAGGAGGAGGAGGTCGCCGGAGAGGAGGAGGTCGCCGGAGAGGAGGAGGAGGTGGTCGCCGGAGAGGAGGAGGGTAGTATGGTGGAGGAGAGAAGGGAAGATGGAGTGGAGGAGAGGAGGAGATGGAGTGGAGGAGAGGAGAGGAGAGGAGAGGAGGAGATGGAGCGGAGGAGAGGTGGAGTGGAGGAGGTGCGCCCAACCATATATACGACATATTAATGGCGCACCGTGGGAAGGTGCGCCATTACTAACTTTTTTTATTTTGAATTTTGAAGGCGGGAAGATACTAATGGCGCACCATGGGCAGGTGCGCCATTAGTAACTTTTTTTTATTTTGTTGACTTATTTTGAAATTTGAAGGCGGGAAGATACTAATGGCGCACCATGGGCAGGTGCGCCATTAGTAAGTTTGAATTTTTTTGCCTCTCCAGATCTTAAAAGCCCCGTATCTTTTTTTCTGTTAGGTTTTTGAGGATTTTGAAAATGTTTAACGGGGTTCCACTCTTGACAGTGTCGAGGCCTGCCCCGTGAGCGGCATCGACATGCAATATATGGTATGCTAGCAAGCCGTCCTTTTTGGTGTCATCAAGTTTATGCTTGCCGGTTCATTTGCATACCATTTGCCAATATGTTTGCATGAAAACATTTGTAGGCATTTCAAACTTTAGAGGCATTCAAGGTCCAACACAACGACATGTGCTTCAACCTCTCCCATTGCTTTAGGGTCATCAAAGATGAGGAGAAGTTCAAGGCACAATATGCCGTCCTCAAGTCGCGTGGGGGAAAGAAAGCCGTGGAGGAGGTTGGGGACGGCAAACCGGCACGACCACGGGGGAATGCTAACTCAAAGAAGGAGGACAAGCGGGACGCGGCATCGAACGCCTTGATCGCAAGCATGGAGGGCATGATGAACAAGAAGGACTCATGGGAGGAGGAGCACCGGCCTTTCAAAGAGGACCAAATGAACGCCTTCATGGAAATCAGAAGGAGGAGGCTTGAGATGGATGCGGAGAAGCAAGCCAAGATGCTTGAGATGAGTGTGGAGAAATAAGCCAAGATGCTCGAGATCGAGGCCGCCAACGCCAACACCAAGGCGAAAGAAGTGGCTCTCGCGATCATGATGATCGGGGTGGAGATCATTAAGGCGGCTCACCACCGTGTCGCCAAGGAAGAGGCCGTGGTTCGAGAAAGCCGACATGCTCAAATTCACCGACGAGTGATCTCGTGGCCGCGAGCGCCTTCCTTTTTTGTACTCAAGTCTGACCCTTTTTATGTGCTGGCATGTGTGCCGGCCACTGGCGAGTGTGTCAGCATGAACTTTGTGGTGATATTTTTGAAGTCGGCAATGTATGCCGACGCTGACATGATGCTGGCATGAGACATAGCCGCTGGCATGATCCATGGCCGCGACCTTTTTAAAAAAAATGAGTGCGGACATAAAAATGGGTCGGCGTGTTGGGCACATTGCCGACCCAAATGCAAAACAGGGCGAACAACGGACGGACAGCCGACCTAAATGGACAAAAATCGAACAAATGCGCCATCCGTTTGGGTCGGCGTGTTCCAGTTGCTTTAATGCCAGGTAGAGCAAAGAACTGGTGAGAAATACTTTTTTACCCATGGATGGCACCTCGATTTTGGAAGTTCCTATTTGCACAAAGAACATATCGGATTTTTCGTCTTGGGTTTCTGAGAGTAACGGATATTTTTTAGTTCGTTCCGCCTATATTATGTTCATAAACACAAAAATCTCAAGGGAGCTTCTGACCATGTGTCAACTTCGAATCAATGGACGGATCTGTGGGGAATTTTGGTTCCTGCAAAACTAAAGGTGTTCATGTGGCTCTCCTACAACACTCAATCCCTACCTTGGATCTTTTGAATCACAGAAACATGGCTGACACTCGGCACTATCTTTTATGTGACACACTACAGGAATCAGGCACTTTGCCATCTGCCATGGCTGAGGCAAAAGCATGTCTGGCGGACGACAAAGGTTGTCGTCTACCAGCAGACGGCAATAGGTCCGGCTGGTGAAGGGTTCTTTGTCGTTTGTTGGCGAACGGCAAAGATGAAAAGGTCTTTGCTGTCCGCCAACAGACGGCAAAGAGCCTAGACGGCACTCGTGGCAGGTTAGGTCCGTTAGCTGGGTTAACGTCATGCTTTCCCGTCCGCTAGCAGATGGCAAAGACCATTGCACCTTTGCCGTCTGCCAGTGGACGACAAAGTAACCAAATAGGCTAGCCCCCAGGTGCTGCCACGTGGCATGCTATGCCATCCGTTGACAGACGACAAAGAGCCTGTATAGCCAAAGTAACCAAATAAGCTCTTTGCCGTTTGCCGGTATACGGCAAAGAGCCTGTATAGCCCCTGTTTTTTTGTTTTTTTCTTAAATTCATTCAATTTCATAGATATATATATATAGAAAAGCATATCCAACAACTTTACTTTGGAGCTAACCTAGCTTATTATGGAGCTAACCTAGATATATCTGTGAAATTCTGTGAAATTCACTACTAGGAAAAGGCCTACTAATGGCACACCAGTTTTGCCTACTAATGGCGCATCACTGGTGCGCCATTACTAGCACGCCACTAGGAGAGGAGGAAGGAGAAACCATGAGGGAATGGGAGGAGAGGAGGGAGGAGGAGCTCACTGGAGAGGAGGGAGGAGAAACCGTGAGGGGAGGGGAGGGGAGGAGTGGAGGGAGGAGGAGGTTCCCGGAGACGAGGAGGAGGTCGCCGGAGAGGACGAGGAGGTCGCCGGAGAGGAGGAGGTCGCCGGAGAGGAGGAGGTCACCGGAGAGGAGGAGGAGGAGGTCGCCGGAGAGGAGGAGTGTAGTATGGTGGAGGAGAGAAGGGAAGATGGAGTGGAGGAGAGGAGGAGATGGAGTGCAGGAGAGGAGAGGAGGAGATGGAGTGGAGGAGAGGTGGAGTGGAGGAGGTGCGCCCAGCCATATATACGACATAGTAATGGCGCACCGTGGGCAGGTGCACCATTACTAACTTTTTTTTTATTTTTTTGATTCATTTTGAATTTTGAAGGCGGGAAGATACTAATGGCGCACCATTGGCAGGTGCGCCATTAGTAACATTTTTTATTTTGTTGACTTATTTTGAATTTTGAAGGCGGGAAGAAACTAATGGCGCACCATGGGCAGGTGCGCCATTAGTAAGTTTGAATTTTTTTGAATTTTTTTGCCTCTCCAGATCTTAAAAGCCCCGTATCTTTTTTTCTGTTAGGTTTTTGAGGATTTTGAAAATGTTTAACGGGGTTCCACTCTTGAGAGTGTCGAGGCCTGCCCCGTGAGCGGCATCGACATGCAAGATATGGTATGCTAGCAAGCCGTCCTTTTTGGTGTCATCAAGTTTATGCTTGCCGGTTCATTTGCATACCATTTGCCAATATGCTTGCATGAAAACATTTGTAGGCATTTCAAACTTTAGAGGCATTGAAGGTCCAACACAACGACATGTGCTTCAACCTCTCCCATTGCTTTAGGGTCATCAAAGATGAGGAGAAGTTCAAGGCGCAATATGCCGTCCTCAAGTCGCGTGGGGGAAAGAAAGCCGTGGAGGAGGTTAGGGACGACAAACCAGCACAACCGCGGGGGAATGCCTACTCAAAGAAGGAGGACAAGTGGGATGCGGCATCGAACGGCTTGATCGCAAGCATGGAGGGCATGATGAACAAGAAGGGCTCATGGGAGGAGGAGCATCGGCCTTTCAAAGAGGAGCAAATGAACGCCTTCATGGAAATCCAAAGGAGGAGGCTTGAGATGGACGCGGAGAAGCAAGCCAAGATGCTTGAGATGAGTATGGAGAAATAAGCCAAGATGCTCGAGATCGAGGCCGCCAACGCCAACACCAAGGCGAAAGAAGTGGCTCTCGCGAGCATGATGATCGGGGTGGAGATCATTAAGGCGGCTCAACACCGTGTCGCCAAGGAAGAGGCCGTGGTTCGAGAAAGCCGACATGCTCAAATTCACCGACGAGTGATCTCGTGGCCGCGAGCGCCTTCCTTTTTTGTACTCAAGTCTCACCCTTTTTATGTGCTGGCATGTGTGCCGGCCACTGGCGAGTGTGTCGGCATGAACTTTGTTTTGATATTTTTGAAGCCGGCAATGTATGCCGACGCTGACATGATGCTGGCATGAGACATAGCCGCTGGCATGATCTATGGCCGCGACCTTTTTTAAAAAATGAGTGCGGACATAAAAATGGGTCGGCGTGTTGGGCGCATTGCTGACCCAAATGCAAAACAGGGCGAACACCGGACGGACAGCCGACCTAAATGGACAAAAATCGAACAAATGCGCCATCCGTTTGGGTCGGCGTGTTCCAGTTGCTTTAATACCAGGTAGAGCAAAGAACTGGTGAGAAATACTTTTTACCCATGGATGGCACCTCGATTTTGGAAGTTCCTATTTGCACAAGGAACATATCAGATTTTTCGTCTTGGGTTCCTGAGAGTAACGAATAATTTTTAGTTCGTTCCGCCTATATTATGTTCATAAACACAAAAATCTCAAGGGAGCTTCCGACCATGTGTCAACTTCGAATCAATGGACGGATCTGTGGGGAATTTTGGTTCCTGCAAAACTAAAGGTGTTCATGTGGCTCTCCTGCAACAATCAATCCCTACCTTGGATGTTTTGAATCACAGAAACATGGCTGACACTCGGCACTGTCTTTTATGTGACACACTACAGGAATCAGGCACTTTGCCATCTGCCATGGCTGAGGCAAAAGCATGTCTAGCGGACAACAAAGTTTGTCGTCTGCCAGCAGACGGCAATAGGTCCGGCTGGCGAAGGGTTCTTTGTCGTTTGCTGGCAAACGGCAAAGATGAAACGGTCTTTGCTATCCGCCAACAGACGGCAAAGAGCCTAGACGGCACTCGTGGCAGGTTAGGTCCGTTAGGGGGTTAACGTCATGCTTTGCCGTCCGCTAGCAGATGGCAAAAACCATTGCACCTTTGCCGTCTGCCAGCGGACGACAAAGTAACCAAATAGGCTAGCCCCCAGGTGCTGCCACATGGCATGCTATGCCATCCGTTGACAGACGACAAAGAGCCTGTATAGCCAAAGAAACCAAATAAGCTCTTTGCCGTTTGCCGGTATACGGCAAAGAGCCTGTATAGCCCTTATTTTTTCTATTTTTTCTTAAATTCATTCAATTTCACAGATATATATATATATATATATATATATATATATATATATATATATATATATATATATAGACAAGCATATCCAACAATTTTACTTTGGAGCTAACCTAACTTATTATGGAGCTAACCTAGATATATCTGTGAAATTCTGTGAAATTCACTACTAGGAAAAGGCCTACTAATGGCGCGCCAGTTTTGCCTACTAATGGCGGATCACTGGTGCGCCATTACTAGCACGCCACTAGGAGATGAGGAAGGAGAAACCATGAGGGAATGGGAGGAGAGGAGGGAGGAGGAGCTCACCGGAGAGGAGGGAGGAGAAACCGTGAGGGGAGGGGAGGGGAAGAGAGGAGGGAGGAGGAGGTTCCCGGATAGGAGGAGGAGGTCATCGGAGAGGAGGAGGACGTCGCCGGAGAGGAAAAGGAGGTCGCCGGAGAGGAGGAGGAGGTCGTCACAGAGGAGGAGGGTAGTATGGTGGAGGAGAGAAGGGAAGATGGAGTGGAGGAGAGAAGGAGATGGAGTGGAGGAGAGGAGAGGAGGAGATGGAGTGGAGGAGAGGAGAGGAGGAGATGGAGTGGAGGAGAGGTGGAGTGGAGGAGGTGCGCCCAGCCATATATACGACATAGTAATGGTGCACCGTGGGCAGGTGCGCCATTACAAACTTTTTTTTATTTTTTTGATTTGTTTTGAATTTTGAAGGCGGGAAGATACTAATGGTGCACCATGGGCAGGTGCGCCATTAGTAACTTTGAATTTTTTTGCCTCTCCAGATCTTAAAAGCCGCATATCTTTTTTCTGTTAGGTTTTTGAGGATTTTGAAAATGTTTAACGGATTCCACTCGTGAGAGTGTCGAGGCCTGCCGCGTGAGCGGCATCGACATGCAAGATATGGTATGCTAGCAAGCCGTCCTTTTTGGTGTCATCAAGTTTATGCTTGCCGGTTCATTTGCATACCATTTGCCAATATGCTTGCATGAAAACATTTGTAGGCATTTCAAACTTTAGAGGCATTCAAGGTCCAACACAACGACATGTGCTTCAACCTCTCCCATTGCTTTAGGGTCATCAAAGATGAGGAGAAGTTCAAGGCGCAATATGCCGTCCTCAATTCGCGTGGGGGAAATAAAGCCGTGGAGGAGGTTGGGGACGGCAAATCGGCATGAACGCAGGGGAAGACCAACTCCAAGAAGGAGGACAAGCGGGACGCGGCATCGAACGCCTGGATCGCAAGCGTGGAGGGCATGATGAACAAGAAGGACTCATGGGAGGAGGAGCACCGGCCTTTCAAAGAGGAGCAAATGAACGCCTTCATGGAAATCCAAAGGAGGAGGCTTGAGATGGATGCGGAGAAGCAAGCCAAGATGCTTGAGATGAGTGTGGAGAAATAAGCCAAGATGCTCGAGATCGAGGCCGCCAACGCCAACACCAAGGCGAAAGAAGTGGCTCTCGCGAGCATGATGATCAGGGTGGAGATCATTAAGGCGGCTCAACACCGTGTCGCCAAGGAAGAGGCCGTGGTTCGAGAAAGCTGACATGCTCAAATTCACCGACGAGTGATCTCGTGGCCGCGAGCGCCTTCCTTTTTTGTACTCAAGTCTCACCCTTTTTATGTGCTGGCATGTGTGCCGGCCACTGGCGAGTGTGTCAGCATGAACTTTGTGGTGATATTTTTGAAGCCGGCAATGTATGCCGACGCTGACATGATGATGGCATGAAACATAGCCGCTGGCATGATCTATGGCCGCGACCTTTTTTTAAAAGATGAGTGCGGACATTAAAATGGGTCGGCGTGTTGGGCGCATTGCCGACCCAAATGCAAAACAGGGCGAACACCGGACGGACAGCCGACCTAAATAGACAAAAATCGAACAAATGCGCCATCCGTTTGGGTCGGCATCTTCCAGTTGCTTTAATACCAGGTAGAGCAAAGAACTGGTGAGAAATACTTTTTTACCCATGGATGGCACCTCGATTTTGGAAGTTCCTATTTGCACAAGGAACATATAATATTTTTCGTCTTGGGTTTCTGAGAGTAACGGATATTTTTTAGTTCGTTCCGCCTATATTATGTTCATAAACACAAAAATCTCAAGGGAGCTTCCGACCATGTGTCAACTTCGAATCAATGGACGGATCTGTGGGGAATTTTGGTTCCTGCAAAACTAAAGGTGTTCATGTGGCTCTCCTGCAACACTCAATACCAACCTTGGATGTTTTGAATCATAGAAACATGGCTGACACTCGGCACTGTCTTTTATGTGACACACTACAAGAATCAGGCACTTTGCCATCTGCCATGGCTGAGGCAAAAGCATGTCTGGCGACGACAAAGGTTGTCGTCTGCCAGTAGACGGCAATAGGTCCGGCTGGTGAAGGGTTCTTTGTCGTTTGCTGGCGAACGGCAAAGATGAAACGGTCTTTGCTGTCCGCCAACAGACGGCAAAGAGCCTAGATGGCACTCGTGGCAGGTTAGGTCCGTTAGGAGGTTAACATCATGCTTTGCCGTCCGCTAGCAGATGGCAAAGACCATTGCACCTTTGCTGTCTGCCAGCGGACGACAAAGTAACCAAATAGGCTAGCCCCCAGGTGCTGCCACGTGGCATGCTATGCCATCCGTTGACAGACGATAAAGAGCCTGTATAGCCAAAGTAACCAAATACGCTCTTTGCCGTTTGCCGGTATACGGCAAAGAGCCTGTATAGCCCCTGTTTTTTCTGTTTTTTCTTAAATTCATTCAATTTCACACACACACACATATATATATATATATAGACAAGTATATCCAACAAGTTTACTTTGGAGCTAACCTAGCTTATTATGGAGCTAACCTAGATATATCTGTGAAATTCTGTGAAATTCACTACTAGGAAAAGGCCTACTAATGGCGCACCAGTTTTGCCTACTAATGGCGCATCACTGGTGTGCCATTACTAGCACGCCACTAGGAGAGGAGGACGGAGAAACCATGAGGTAATGGGAGGAAAGGAGGGAGGAGGAGTTCACCGGAGAGGAGGGAGGAGAAACCGTGAGGGGAGGGGAGGGGAGGAGAGGAGGGAGGAGGAGGTCGCCGGAGAGGAGGAGGAGGTCGCCGGAGAGGACGATGAGGTCGCCGGAGAGGAGGAGGAGGTCGCCGGAGAGGAGAAGGAGGTCGCCGGAGAGGAGGAGGAGGAGGTCGCCGAAGAGGAGGAGGGTAGTATGGTGGAGGAGAGAACGGAAGATGGAGTGGAGGAGATGGACTGGAGGAGAGAAGGAGATGGAGTGGAGGAGAGGTGGAGTGGAGGAGGTGCGCCCAGCCATATATACGACATAGTAATGGCGCACCATGGGCAGGTGCGCCATTACTAACTTTTTTTTATTTGTTTTATTTTTTTTGAATTTTGAAGGCGGGAAGACACTAATGGCGCACCATGGGCAGGTGCGCCATTAGTAACTTTTTTTTATTTTGTTGACTTATTTTGAAATTTGAAGGCGGGAAGATACTAATGGCGCACCATGGGCAGGTGCGCCATTAGTAAGTTTCAATTTTTTTTGAATTTTTGCCTCTCCAGATCTTATAAGCCTCGTATCTTTTTTTCTGTTAGATTTTTGAGGATTTTGAAAATGTTTAACGGGGTTCCACTCTTGAGAGTGTCGAGGCCTGCCCCGTGAGCGGCATCGACATGCAAGATATGGTATGCTAGCAAGCCGTCCTTTTTGGTGTCATCAAGTTTATGCTTGCCGGTTCATTTGCATACCATTTGCCAATATGCTTGCATGAAAACATTTGTAGGCATTTCAAACTTTAGAGGCATTGAAGGTCCAACACAACGACATGTGCTTCAACCTCTCACATTGCTTTAGGGTCATCGAAGACGAGGAGAAGTTCAAGGCGCAATATGCCGTCCTCAAGTTGCGTGGGGGAAAGAAAGCCGTGGAGGAGGTTGGGGACGGCAAACCGGCACGACCGCGGGGGAAGACCAACTCCAAGGAGGACAAGCGGGACGCGGCATTGAATGCCTTGATCGCAAGCGTGGAGGGCATGATGAACAAGAAGGACTCATGGGAGGAGGAGCACCGGCCTTTCAAAGAGGTGCAAATGAACGCCTTCATGGAAATCCAAAGGAGGAGGCTTGAGATGGACGCGGAGAAGCAAGCCAAGATGCTTGAGATGAGTGTGGAGAAATAAGCCAAGATGCTCGAGATCGAGGCCGCCAACGCCAACACCAAGGCGAAAGAAGTGGCTCTCACGAGCATGATGATCGGGGTGGAGATCATTAAGGCGGCTCAACACCGTGTCGCCAAGGAAGAGGCCGTGGTTCGAGAAAGCCGACATGCTCAAATTCACCAACGAGTGATCTCGTGGCCGCGAGCGCCTTCCTTTTTTGTACTCAAGTCTCACCCTTTTTATGTGCTGGCATGTGTGCCGGCCACTGGCGAGTGTGTCAGCATGAACTTTGTGGTGATATTTTTGAAGCCGGCAATGTATGCAGACGCTGACATGATGCTGGCATGAGACATAGCCGCTGGCATGATCTATGGCCGCGACCTTTTTTAAAAAATGAGTGCGGACATAAAAATGGGTCAGCGTGTTGGGCGCATTGCCGACCCAAATGCAAAACAGGGCGAACACCGGACGGACAGCAGACCTAACTGGACAAAAATCGAACAAATGCGCGATCCGTTTGGGTCGGCATGTTTCAGTTGCTTTAATACCAGGTAGAGCAAAGAACTTGTGAGAAATACTTTTTTACCCATGGATGGCACCTCGATTTTGGAAGTTCCTATTTGCACAAGGAACAAATAATATTTTTCGTCTTGGGTTTCTGAGAGTAACGGATATTTTTTAGTTCGTTCCGCCTATATTATGTTCATAAACACAAAAATCTCAAGGGAGCTTCCGACCATGTGTCAACTTCGAATCAATGGACGGATCTATGGGGAATTTTGGTTCCTGCAAAACTAAAGGTGTTCATGTGGCTCTCCTGCAACACTCAATACCAACCTTGGATGTTTTGAATCACAGAAACATGGCTGACACTCGACACTGTCTTTTATGTGACACACTACAAGAATTATGCACTTTGCCATCTGCCATGGCTGAGGCAAAAGCATGTCTGGCGGACGACAAAGGTTGTCGTCTGCCAGCAGACGGCAATACGTCCGGCTGGTGAAGGGTTCTTTGTCGTTTGCTGGCGAACGGCAAATATGAAACGGTCTTTGATGTCCGCCAACAGACGGCAAAGAGCCTAGACGGCACTCGTGGCAGGTTAGGTCCGTTAGGGGGTTAACGTCATGCTTTGCCATCCGCTAGCAGATGGCAAAGACCATTGCACCTTTGCCGTCTGCCAGCGGACGACAAAGTAACCAAATAGGCTAGCCCCCAGGTGCTGCCACGTGGCATGCTATGCCATCCGTTGACAGACGACAAAGAGCCTGTATAGCCAAAGTAACCAAATAAGCTCTTTGCCGTTTGCCAGTATACGGCAAAGAGCCTGTATAGCCCCTGTTTTTTCTGTTTTTTCTTAAATTCATTCAATTTCATATATATATATATATATATATATATATATATATATATATATATATATAGACAAGCATATCCAACAAGTTTACTTTGGAGCTAACCTAGCCTATTATGGAGCTAACCTAGATATATCTGTGAAATTCTGTGAAATTCACTACTAGGAAAAGGCCTACTAATGGCGCACCAGTTTTGCCTACTAATGGCGCATCACTGGTGTGCCATTACTAGCACGCCACTAGGAGAGGAGGACGGAGAAACCATGAGGGAATGGGAGGAGAGGAGGGAGGAGAAACCGTGAGGGGAGGGGAGGGGAGGAGAGGAGGGAGGAGGAGGTTCCCAGAGAGGAGGAGGAGGTCGCCGGAGAGGAGGAGGAGGTCGCCGGAGAGGACGATGAGGTCGCCGGAGAGGAGGAGGAGGTCGCCGGAGAGGAGAAGGAGGTCGCCGGAGAGGAGGAGGAGGAAGTCGCCGGAGAGGAGGAAGGTAGTATGGTGGAGGAAAGAAGGGAAGATGGAGTGGAGGAGAGGAGGAGATGGAGTGGAGGAGAGAAGGAGATGGAGTGGAGGAGAGGTGGAGTGGAGGAGGTGCACCCAGCCATATATACGACATAGTAATGGCGCACCGTGGGCAGGTGCGCCATTACTAACTTTTTTTATTTGTTTTATTTTTTTTGAATTTTGAAGGCGGGAAGATACTAATGGCGCAGCATGGGCAGGTGCGCCATTAGTAACTTTTTTTATTTTGTTGACTTATTTTGACTTTTGAAGGCGGAAGATACTAATGGCGCACCATGGGCAGGTGCGCCATTAGTAAGTTTGAATTTTTTTGAATTTTTTTGCCTCTCTAGAGCTTAAAAGCCTCGTATCTTTTTTCTGTTAGGTTTTTGAGGATTTTGAAAATGTTTAACGGGGTTCCACTCTTGAGAGAGTCAAGGCCTGCCCCGTGAGCGGCATCGACATGCAAGATATGGTATGCTAGCAAGCCGTCCTTTTTGGTGTCATCAAGTTTATGCTTGCCGGTTCATTTGCATACCTTTTGCCAATATGCTTGCATGAAAACATTTGTAGGCATTTCAAACTTTAGAGGCATTCAAGGTCCAACACAATGACATGTGCTTCAACCTCTCCCATTGCTTTAGGGTCATCAAAGATGAGGAGAAGTTCAAGGCGCAATATGCCGTCCTCAAGTCGTGTGGGGGAAAGAAAGCCGTGGAGGAGGTTGGGGACGGCAAACCGGCACGAACGGGGGGGGGGGGGAGACCAACTCCAAGAAGGAGGACAAGCGGGACGCGGCATCGAACGCCTTGATCGCAAGCGTGGAGGGCATGATGAACAAGAAGGACTCATGGGAGGAGGAGCACCGGCCTTTCAAAGAGGAGCAAATGAACGCCTTCGTGGAAATCCAAAGGAGGAGGCTTGAGATGGACGCGGAGAAGCAAGCCAAGATGCTTGAGATGAGTGTGGAGAAATACGCCAAGATGCTCGAGATCGAGGCCGCCAACGCCAACACCAAGGCGAAAGAAGTGGCTCTCGCGAGCATGATGATCGGGGTGGAGATCATTAAGGCGGCTCAACACCGTGTCGCCAAGGAAGAGGCCGTGGTTCCAGAAAGCCGACATGCTCAAATTCACCGACGAGTGATCTCGTGGCCGCGAGCGCCTTCCTTTTTTGTACTCAAGTCTCACCCTTTTTATGTGCTGGCATGTGTGCCGGCCACTGGCGAGTGTGTCAGCATGAACTTTGTGGTGATATTTTTGAAGCCGGCAATGTATGCCGACGCTGACATGATGCTGGCATGAGACATAGCCGCTGGCATGATCTATGGCCGCGACCTTTTTTAAAAAATGAGTGCGGACATAAAAATGGGTCGGCGTGTTGGGCGCATTGCCGACCCAAATGCAAAACAGGGCGAACAACGGACGGACAGCCGACCTAAATGGACAAAAATCAAACAAATGCGCCATCTGTTTGGGTCGGCGTGTTCCAGTTGCTTTAATACCAGGTAGAGCAAAGAACTGGTGAGAAATACTTTTTTACCCATGGATGGCACCTCGATTTTGGAAGTTCCTATTTGCTCAAGGAACATATCAGATTTTTTGTCTTGGGTTTCTGAGAGTAACGGATATTTTTTAGTTCGTTCCGCCTATATTATGTTCATAAACAAAAAAATCTCAAGGGAGCTTCCGACCATGTGTTAACTTCGAATCAATGGACGGATCTATGGGGAATTTTGGTTCCTGCAAAACTAAAGGTGTTCATGTGGCTCTCCTGCAACACTCAATCCCTACCTTGGATGTTTTGAATCACAGAAACATGGCTGACACTCGGCACTGTCTTTTATGTGACACACTACAGGAATCAGGCACTTTGCCATCTGCCATGGCTGAGGCAAAAGCATGTCTGGCGGACGACAAAGGTTGTCGTCTGCCAGCAGACGGCAATAGGTCCGGCTGGTGAAGGGTTCTTTGTCGTTTGCTGGCGAACGGCAAAGATGAAACGGTCTTTGCTGTCCGCCAACAGACGGCAAAGAGCCTAGACGGCACTCGTGGCAGGTTAGGTCTGTTAGGGGGTTAACTTCATGCTTTGCCGTCCGCTAGCAGATGGCAAAGACCATTGCACCTTTGCCGTCTGCGAGCGGATGACAAAGTAACCAAATAGGCTAGCCCCCAGGTGCTGCCACGTGGCATGCTATGCCATCCGTTGACAGACGACAAAGAGCCTGTATAGCCAAAGTAACCAAATAAGCTCTTTGCCGTTTGCCGGTATACGGCAAAGAGCCTGTATAGCCCCTGTTTTTTTTTTCTGTTTTTTCTTAAATTCATTCAATTTCACAGATATATATATATATAGACAAGCATATCCAACAAGGTTACTTTGGAGCTAACCTAGCTTATTATGGAGGTAACCTAGATATATCTGTGAAATTCTGTGAAATTCACTACTAGGAAAAGGCCTACTAATGGCGCACCAGTTTTGCCTACTAATGGCGCATCACTGGTATGCCATTACTAGCACGCCACTAGGAGAGGAGGAAGGAGAAACCATGAGGGAATGGGAGGAGAGGAGGGAGGAGGAGCTCACCGGAGAGGAGGGAGGAGAAACCGTGAGGGGAGGGGAGGGGAGGGGAGGAGAGGAGGGAGAAGGAGGTTCCCGGAGAGGAGGAGGAGGTCGCCGGAGAGGAGGAGGAGGTCGCCGGAGAGGAGAAGGAGGTCGCCGGAGAGGAGGAGGGTAGTATGGTGGAGGAGAGAGGGGAAGATGGAGTGGAGGAGAGGAGGAGATGGAGTGGAGGAGAGGAGAGGAGGAGATGGAGTGGAGGAGAGGTGGAGTGGAGGAGGTGCGCCCAGTCATATATACGACATAGTAATGGCGCACCGTGGGCAGGTGCGCCATTACTAACTTTTTTTATTTTTTTTGATTTATTTTGAATTTTGAAGGCGAGAAGATACTAATGGCGCACCATGGGCAGGTGCGCCATTAGTAACTTTTTTTTTATTTTGTTGACTTATTTTGAATTTTGAAGGCGGGAAGATACTAATGGCGCACCGTGGGCAGGTGCGCCATTAGTAAGTTTGAATTTTTTTGAATTTTTTTGCCTCTCCAGATCTTAAAAGCCTCATATCTTTTTTTCTGTTAGGTTTTTGAGGATTTTGAAAATGTTTAACGGGGTTCCACTCTTGAGAGTGTCGAGGCCTGCCACGTGAGCGGCATCGACATGCAAGATATGGTATGCTAACAAGCCGTCCTTTTTGGTGTCATCAAGTTTATGCTTGCCGGTTCATTTGCATACCATTTGCCAATATGCTTGCATGAAAACATTTGTAGGCATTTCAAACTTTAGAGGCATTCAAGGTCCAACACAACGACATGTGCTTCAACCTCTCCCATTGCTTTAGGGTCATCAAAGATGAGGAGAAGTTCAAGGCGCAATATGCCGTCCTCAAGTCGCGTGGGGGAAAGAAAGCCGTGGAGGAGGTTGGGGACGGCAAACCGGCACGACCGCGGGGGAAGACCAACTCCAAAAAGGAGGACAAGTGGGACGCGGCATCGAACGCCTTGATCGCTAGCGTGGAGGGCATGATGAACAAGAAGGACTCATGGGAGGAGGAGCACCGGCCTTTCAAAGAGGAGCAAATGAACGCCTTCATGGAAATCCAAAGGAGGAGGCTTGAGATGGATGCGGAGAAGCAAGCCAAGATGCTTGAGATGAGTGTGGACAAATAAGCCAAGATGCTCGAGATCGAGGCCGCCAACGCCAACACCAAGGCGAAAGAAGTGGCTCTCGCGAGCATGATGATCGGGGTGGAGATCATTAAGGCGGCTCAACACCGTGTCGCCAAGGAAGAGGCCGTGGTTCGAGAAAGCCGACATGCTCAAATTCACCAACGAGCGATCTCGTGGCCGCAAGCGCCTTCCTTTTTTGTACTCAAGTCTCACCCTTTTTATGTGCTGGCATGTGTGCCGACCACTGGCGAGTGTGTCAGCATGAACTTTGTGGTGATATTTTTGAAGCCGGCAATGTATGCTGACACTGACATGATGCTGGCACGAGACATAGCCGCTGGCATGATCTATGGCCGCGACCTTTTTTTAAAAATGAGTGCGGACATAAAAATGGGTCGGCGTGTTGGGCGCATTGCCGACCCAAATGCAAAACAGGGCGAACACCGGACGGATAGCCGACCTAAATGGACAAAAATCGAACAAATGCGCCATCCGTTTGGGTCGGCGTGTTCCAGTTGCTTTAATACCAGGTAGACCAAAGAACTGGTGAGAAATACTTTTTTACCCATGGATGGCACCTCGATTTCGGAAGTTCCTATTTGCACAAGGAACATATCAGATTTTTCATCTTGGGTTTCTGAGATTAACGGATATTTTTTAGTTCGTTCCACCTATATTATGTTCATAAACACAAAAATCTCAAGGGAGCTTCCGACCATGTGTCAACTTCGAATCAATGGACGGATCTGTGGGGAATTTTGGTTCCTGCAAAACTAAAGGTGTTCATGTGGCTCTCCTGCAACACTCAATCCCTACCTTGGATGTTTTGAATCACAGAAACATGGCTGACACTCGGCACTGTCTTTTATGTGACACACTACAGGAATCAGGCACTTTGCCATCTGCCATGGCTGAGGCAAAAGCATGTCTGGTGGACGACAAAGGTTGTCATCTGCCAGCAGACGGGAATAGGTCCGGCTGGCGAAGGGTTCTTTGTCGTTTGCTGGCGAACGGCAAAGATGAAACGGTCTTTGCTGTCCACCAACAGACGGCAAAGAGCCTAGACGGCGCTCATGGCAGGTTAGGTCCGTTAGGGGGTTAACGTCATGCTTTGCCGTCTGCTAGCAGATGGCAAAGACTATTGCACCTTTGCCGTCTGCCAGTGGACGACAAAGTAACCAAATAGGCTAGCCCCCAGGTGCTGCCACGTGGCATGCTATGCCATCCGTTGACAGATGACAAAGAGCCTGTATAGCCAAAGTAACCAAATAAGCTCTTTTCCGTTTGCCGGTATACGGCAAAGAGCCTGTATAGCCCCTGTTTTTTCTGTTTTTTCTTAAATTCATTCAATTTCATATATATATATAGACAAGCATATCCAACAAGTTTACTTTGGAGCTAACCTAGCTTATTATGGAGCTAACCTAGATATATCTGTGAAATTCTGTGAAAATCACTACTAGGAAAAGGCCTACTAATGGCGCACCAGTTTTGCCTACTAATAGCGCATCACTGGTGCGCCATTACTAGCACACCACAAGGAGAGGAGGAAGGAGAAACCATGAGGGAATAGGAGGAGAGGAGGGAGGAGGAGCTCACCGGAGAGGAGGGAGGAGAAACCGTGAGGGGAGGGGAGGGGAGGAGAGGAGGGAGGAGGAGGTTCCCGGAGAGGAGGAGGAGGTCGCCGGAGAGGAGGAGGAGGTCGCCGGAGAGGAGGAGGAGGTCGCCGGAGAGGAGAAGGAGGTCGCCGGAGAGGAGGAGGGTAGTATGGTGGAGGAGAGAAGGGAAGATGGAGTGGAGGAGAGGAGGAGATGGAGTGGAGGAGAGGAGAGGAGGAGAGGAGAGGAGGAGATGGAGTGGAGGAGAGGTGGAGTGGAGGAGGTGCGCCCAGCCATATATACGACATAGTAATGGCGCACCGTGGGCAGGTGCGCCATTACTAACTTTTTTTATTTTTTTGATTTATTTTGAATTTTGAAGGCGGGAAGATACTAATGGCGCACCATGGGCAGGTGCGCCATTAGTACCTTTTTGTATTTTGTTGACTTATTTTGAATTTTGCAGGCGGGAAGATACTAATGGCGCACCGTGGATGTGGTGCGCCATTACTAGTTCAACTAGTAATGGCGCACCACTCCCACGGTGCGCCAATAGTATGTTTGAAAAAATAAAAAAACATTTTGTTACTAGTGGCGCACCGTGTGCCTGGTGCGCCATTAGTGTCTTCCACACTAATGGCGCATCTCCACATGGTGTGCCTTTAGTATATAGTAATGGCGCACCACATGTCTGGTGCGCCATTAGTGTCAAGTCCATCTATATCCCTTTTCCTAGTAGTGATTGAATGAATTTAAGAAAAAATAGGGGCTATACAGGCTCTTTGCCGTCTGCCGGCAAACGACAAAGAGCTTTGCCATCAGCTAGCAGACGGCAAAGCTGCCACGTGGTAGCTACCTGTGCAACCTAGGGCACTGCCTGGTCATTTTGGAGCTAAACTAGCTTATTATGCCATTTCGAGTTAACTAAGCATATTATGCCAATTTTGAAATAAGTTAACTAATTATAGGTCTTTATTGAGCTAACCTAGGTAGCTAAGCATATTAGAACTAATTTAGCATTTTAGAGCTAAGTTAGGTCATTTTGGAGCTAACTTAGGTAAAATTGATCATTTTGGAGCTAATTAGGCTTGTTATGCCATTTTTTAGAACCGAAGTAAGCTAATTATGCCATTTTTTTACATATGTAAGCTAAGTGTATGTCATTATTTAGCAAACCTAGGTAAGTAAGCATATTAGAGATAACTTAGCATATTAGAGCTAACTTAGGTCATTTCGGAGGAAACAAAGCTAAGTATATATCATTTAGGAGCTAAGTCTAGGTCTTTATGCATTTGGTAAGCAGAACAATAGAGAAAACTTACCGGCATCACGGAGGTGAAGGACCGGTCGGGTTAGCGCCAGTGCCAGACGGAGAAGGATCGATTGGGTCTGGTTTGTGCCTGTCGGTGTCAAAACCGGCGGATCCCGGGTAGGGGGTCCCGAACTGTGCGTCTAGGCCGGATGGTAACAGGAGGCAGGGAACACGATGTTTTACCCAGGTTCGGGCCCTCTTGATGGAGGTAAAACCCTACGTCCTGCTTGATTAATATTGATGATATGGGTAGTACAAGAGTAGATCTACCATGAGATCAAGGAGGCTAAACCCTAGAAGCTAGCCTATGGTATGATTGTTGTGTATGGAGTTGATTGCCTACGGACTACAACCCTCCGGTTTATATAGACACCGGATAGGGTTAGGGTTACATAGAGTCGGTTACAATGGTAGGAGATCTTGAATATCCGCATCGCCAAGCTTTCCTTCCATGCCAAGGAAAGTCCCATCCGGACACGGGACGAAGTCTTCAATCTTGTATCTTCATAGTCCAGGAGTCCGGCTGAAGGTATAGTCCGGCTACCCGAACACCCCCTATCCAGGACTCCCTCAGTAGCCCCTGAACCAGGCTTCAATGACAACGAGTCCGGCGCGCAAATTGTCTTCGACATTGCAAGGCGGGTTCCTCCTCCAAGTCCTTCATAGAAGATTGTAAACACCAAGAGTAGTGTCCGTCTCTGCAAAATAAGCTTCCACATATTGCAATAGAGAGAATAATATTAACACAAATCAAATCTTCTGACGTATTCCGCAGTGCGTCATCACACTACAGCCAAGTCCTTCACTCGAATCGTTTTCACTTTTCCACCTCAGTGTGTTTTGCGAGGCGGTTTCCTTGGCACGTATTGTCAAAGCAGAGATCGTGTACCCCCATTTTACGGGATTCTCATCAATACGGACGGGGGTAACCCAACCACGCCACTTATCACGGCGCTTGGGAGGCAAGCGAGTTTTACTAGGCAGGTGGGGACGCACAACCGCATCCGCCCATATAAGGGGACAAGGATCCACCTTTTTACCCACGCCTTCTTCCTCCTTTGCCTATCCATCTCCTGCACACCCGAGCTCCAGCGCCCAAGCCCGCACTTCCCACCTCAACCTTCTCCAGCAATGTCCGGAGCGGGAGGCAAGTGGATGGTCTCCTCCGCCACGGAGGGCAAAGTAAAGAAGCTAAGGAAGGCCGGATACCTGTCCAAGGACATCGCGCACCGGCTTCCCGAAGAGGGGCCGCTTCTCCCCACCCCAAGGCCACATGAGAGGGTAGTATTTCTCCCCCACTTCCTCCGCGGACTGGATTTTCCACTCCATCCATTTGTCCGGGGGCTCATGTTCTACTACGGCCTGGATTTCCACGATCTGGCTCCAAAATTCACCCTCAACATCTCGGCGTTTATCGTCGTGTGCGAGGCTTTTCTCCGCGTCCGCCCTCATTTCGGCCTCTGGCTCAAGACCTTCAACGTCAAGCCCAAGGTGGTGCGCGGCAGCCAGGCGGAGTGCGGAGGCACCATGGCGGGCAAGATGGCCAACGTATTATGGTTCGAGGGCTCTTTTGTGGAGACCCTAAAGGGATGGCAATCCAGGTGGTTTTATATCACCGAGCCGCATGATCCGAAATGGACCGCAGCCCCCGAGTTCCCATCCGGACCCCCCACGCAGCTTATGTCCTGGAAAGAGACGGGCCTGTAGTGGGGTGACGAAAAAGAGGTGACCGGATTGCAAACATGCATCCAGTCCCTGGTGAACAAGCCAGTCCAGCTTGTTAATGTAATCCAGGTTATGCTCATCCGCCGGATCCTCCCGTGACAACTACGGGATTTTAATCTGTGGGAGTTCGACCCGGCGCAGCATAAAACCCTCAGCAGGCTCTTCGACAAGACGTACGAAGACGCCTAGAAGATGCTATTCAAGGGCGCCGAGGCTCCCGCATCCGCTTCCGAGGACCGCGGATACAGCTCGTAGCGTCACGCTAGCGAGGTATGCCATCTACACCTTTTACAGGATGTTAAGCTTTTTTCATAGTTTGACTCTATGCGGGATCTAAACTCCCTTATCTTTGACAGGCTTGGCGGGCGATATCCGGACCGATTAACTGTCCGGCTCTGCTGCCCAAAGACCCAGCCCCGGCTCTACTAGCAAAGCTGCTGGTTCCGGCGCCTTATGTGGTGCCGGAGAAGAAGGCCAGGAAGAAGAGGACCACAGGGACTCGAAAGAGTGCCCACAACATGGTGGTGTTGGACTCATCATCTGACGAGTCCGAGACGCCCTCCTCCCACGAAAACGAGGAGGAGGAAGAAGAAAACTCTCCCCCCCCCAGCGGAGGGAGGAGAGAAGAGGAAGGCCGCCCCAACGGGGGAGGCCGAGGGGTCTAGGAAAAGGAAGACCCCTCCGCCGGACTACGCCCCCAATGCCGAAGAGGGCAAAGAGGAGTGGCCAGACAGGGCCAAGCGTCCGGCAAAATCGTAAGTTCGGATATCAGAATAACTCATGATGTTCCTTTGTTGCACAGCTTTCCCTAATGTCGAATGTAATTATGCAGTCCGCCCCGGGCTGAATTCGATGAATCGTCGGGCGGCTCCCTGGACTCATCAGACGTGAACTCAGTTCTGCCCGCTGTCTCCATCCGCACTGCAGACGACGCCGAAGTGGCGTCGCGACAAGCTCTGGGGCAGGAGGAGGTGGTCCTGGAGGAGCCGCAAGACAACCTCCCGGACTCCAGGGGTGAAGGGGATAAGGCTCCCCAGGGCTCTCAGTCCGGCTTTGTGCCGGACACCGCGCCGGAATCTTCCACAGTTCCGGACCGCGGTAGGCGAACTCCTTCCAAGAGGAGCAAGCCTTCTGAGCCGGCGTCCTCTGTCCAACCGGAGGTGCCGGACAATCTTCTGGAGGTGCTTGACGATGCCTCCATCGACGAGGGGCACCGTACTATTATGAGTATGGTGATCCAGAAGGTTCAGTCCACCAAGAGCGGACTAACTGAAGCTTGCGCTAGCCTTCTAACAGGCTTCGAGATAAGTAAAAATATGTAAAAATATTACCGCATAGACAGTAGCCCGTGATGCTCTGTTTGGCATTCGGAAAGAAAAGCCGAATAGAGGATCTATTAAATATTGCAGGAGTCTAACAAAAAGGAGTCAATATGCGTATGCAGGTTTCGCTGCTATCCACCGCCGCACTGACTGCGGAGGTGGGTGTCCTTAAGCAGGACCTCGAGCGGACCGAGCAAGAGCTCGGCCTTGCCAAGCGGCGGCTCGAGGAGGAAGAAGGTAAGAAATACCTTACAGAAAAAGTGCCTATAAAAAGGCTTGATTGCAAAAAGGGTAACAGGATTGTACTGCTTATTGTAGGGGCCACGACTGAGGTGGCGACCCTTAAGCAGGCGCTGTTTGAGGCCGAAAAGAAAACGGCCGCGGAGCGCACCGAGCGAGACAGACTTGGGGCTCAGGTTGGCGAGGTGCAGGAAGAGCTTCAGGCTCTCATGAAAAAACATGAGAGTTTGGAGCTGGAGTCGAAGGCGCAAGCATCCAAGCTTGCAACGGCCCTAGGGGCTGCCAAGTCTGCCAAGGCCGAAGCCCAAAAGGCCCTCCAAGAGTTGGAGGGGATGAGGAAGATAGCAGCGGGTAAGGTATTCTTTACACAAAGCAGAAATATAAAAGTGAACTACCTGTTACTTACCCGAATCCGGAGCTCTCTAGGGGCATTCGCAGATCTTCCCCGCAGCGTATCCGCCGCCGCCGCATTCTACCGAGCTGAAGAGGGTAGCTCGATGGAGAAGGTGTTCTGGTCAAAGTATTCTGAGGCCGGACACCCTGTGCCCTTGATCGACCAGCTAAAACAGCTGGTCGAGCTCCACAAGGCGGCCGAGCAGGCCGTGAAGGGCTTCATAGTTCAGCTGTGGTCCGGAGAGGCCCTGCCTGGGAGCTATTTCGGGCTGGTGTGGCGGCTGGTGGAGGCCTGTCCGAGGCTTGAGGTCATCAAGCGCTCCGTCTGCATCGAAGGTGCCCGTCGGGCCCTTGCCCGTGGAAAGGTGCACTGAGGTAAGCTGGACGGTGAGAAGCTTGTGAAGGACGGGCCGCCGCCGGGGAAGGAGCATCACAAGCCCGAGAACTACTACAAGGATGTTCTTGTAGGTGCCCGCCTTGTGGCGAATGTACCAAGGATGTGATATTTGAATGAACTCGCTCGTGTTTATCCTATGCGCTGAAAACTTGTTCATATGCGCTAAGCAATGCTTATTGAATTTAAAATATTACTTTCTGTGCGGCCGTTTATCAAAAATTGAGAGATGGCCAGTCGTCGTCTTCTGCCCCCGTGCCACTAGTGCTGGGGTGTTCGGGATAAACCTGAGTGCTCTTTTTCCCATAGTTGGGTCCTACGAGGGAGGCGCTCAGCACAACGAACCAGGCAATCGGACTATAATGCTTGAACACTCTCACTTAGCCATAGAACTCTATAACTTTAAATTTCGGTGAAGCCCCTAGTTCAGAAGACCGAGTTCGGGGCGCTATCCACGCCTTGGCCAGACAAAGCCAACTTCTCGCTCGAAGCGGCATAAGCCTTTAGGGACTCGAAAAACCTCTCGAACAGCGACCGGTCTCTCGCCACATCATGACAGTCAGTTTTAGCTTTCTCCACTGAGGTGCTTAACCCAGCTGAACCGGGGCACAATCGTAGTGGTTCTCCTAGTGCTACCTTAGCCGATAGAGCGGAACGTAAGGCACCAAAACATAGGAGCCGAGAAAACCCAACTATTGACCCAAATCATGATTCGGAGCCGATGCATATAGTGCTATAAGTTCGGGGTGCCGCACTTGTGAAAGTGTACGGAGTTCTCACACCATTATGAGGGGTACTGAAGCCCCTGGCGTGTTTGCCGTACCATGGTGTACGGGTGCAATCATGTCATTTAATAAACATAAATGTGAAAAGAAGATAATGCAAAAAATAGACAAGAAGCTAAACATTGTTTATAGAGAGGCTATTTATCAAAGCCGAACGATACAAATAGTGCGCTAAGCAAAAGATATTGGACTATTCATTATGTCCTGACCAGGGGCAGGCCGCGGAATTGTATTTAAAACAGGTATACCACTCGTAACAGAGACCACCTGGGAGTTCCATAATGCGGCATGGCTTGTCTGCCTCCCTGGATCTTGCATCGTTTGTGCGGCAGTCGAATTGCCGAACAGGTCGTCCAAAGTATGGAGTCCTGAAAGTAAGAAAAAATTAAAAAAAGAATCCGGCAGCCCCTAGTACGTTTTAAGCCGTATTTTGGGCGTGCCGTTATTGTGCCCCTTCCCCTGTGCCCATGGTATTTCAAGGGCGTAGTTATGTACGCGAGGTACTGGTTTCGCTATGTCGCAAAAGCTGGGGTTGGGGCCACATTGCTACGCTTGCTCAGAGTGTGCCAGGCGGTCCTGCTGTGGGTTACTCCGGGCGCGCTTGGCAGTGTCTGGCTTTTTAATGGCCGGACTGGAGAATTGCCTGAGAAGGCTACTTTGTACCTCCGCTACGAGAGCCGCCGTATGCTCCTCCGTACGGAGGGAGCGTTCGGTGTTTCCGTTGACCGTAATTACTCCTCGAGGGCCTGGCATCTTGAGCTTGAGATATGCGTAGTGCGGCACCGCATTGAACTTTGCGAATGCGGTTCGTCCGAGCAGGGCGTGATAGCCACTGCGAAACGGGGCTATATCGAAGAATAACTCTTTGCTTCGAAAATTGTCCGGGGATCCGAAGACCACATCAAGTGTTACTGAGCCTGTATAGTTGGCTTCTACACCTGGTATAATGCCTTTAAAGGTCGTTCTTGTGGGCTTAATCCTTGAGGGATCTATGCCCATTTTCGCACTATATCCTGATAAAGCAGGTTCAGGCTACTGCCACCGTCCATGAGGACTCTTGTGAGATGAAATCCGTCGATGATTGGGTCAAGAACCAATGCGGCGAAGCCGCCATGACGGATGCTAGTGGGATGGTCCCTTCGATCAAAAGTGATCGGGCAGGAGGACCATGGGTTGAACTTTGGGGCGACTGGCTCCATCACGTATATGTCCCGTAGCGCACGCTTCCGCTCCCGCTTGGGAATATGGGTTGCGTATATCATGTTCACCGTCCGCACTTGTGGGGGAAAGCCCTTCTGTCCGTTGTTGTTCGGCGGCTTGGGCTCCTCATCATCGCTGTGCCGCCCCTTGTCTCTGTTTTCGGCCCTTAACTTGCCTGCCTGCTTGAACACCCAACAATCCCTATTAGTGTGATTGTCTGGCCTTTCGGGGGTGCCATGTATCTGGCACAAGCGATCGAGTATTCGGTCCAAACTGGACGGGCCCTGAGTATTCTTTCTGAATGGATTTTTCCGCTGACCGGATTTATAGCCTTTGAATCCGGCATTGACTGCCGTGTCTTCATTGTTGTCGCTGTTAACGCGGCGTTTTTGCTTATTCCGACGTGTCCTGCCACTTTTGTCCTTGGTATCCGAATTACAAGGGTTCTTTGATAAGTTGTTACTGCGAGCTAGCTAGCTGTCTTCTCCCGCGCAAAAGCGGGTCATGAGTGTCGTGAGGGCTGCCATAGATTTCGGCTTTTCCTGTCCCAGGTGCCGGGCAAGCCACTTGTCGCGGATGTTATGCTTGAAGGCTGCTAGGGCCTCTGCGTCCGGACAGTCGACTATCTGGTTTTTCTTTGTTAGCAACCGTGTCCAGAATTGTGTGGCCGATTCCTCTGCCTGCTGAATTATGTGGCTTAAGTCGTCGGCATCCGGCAGTCGCACGTAAGTGCCCTGGAAGTTGTCGAGGGATGCGGCTTCCAGGTCCTCCCAAGAACCGATTGAGTCTTCTGGCAAGCTGTTAAGCCAATGCCGGGCCGGTCCTTTAAGTTTGAGTGGGAGGTATTTGATGGCGTGTAGATCATCGCCGCGTGCCATGGGGATGTGAAGGAGATAATCCTCGATCCATACCGCCGGATCTGTTGTGCCACCGTATAATTCGATGTTTACGGGTTTGAAACCCTCTGGGATTTTATGATCCATTACTTCATTCGTGAAGCATAGCGGGTGTGCGGCGCCTCTGTACTGGGCTATATCACGATGCAGCTCGGAGAGCTATGTCTGTTGTGTTCGGCCCGGCCGGATTTGTTGTATCTGGCGTGAAGATCATTGTCACATGCCATAGGGCGCCTGCGCGATCCGTAGATCGATATTGTTTGTCTTGCATTATCCTCCAGTATGTCTCGCAGGTCGGGCGCATTTTCCTATGCCTTAGTTGAGCGGCGTCAGGGCATGGCTTGGGTGGAGGGCCGAGAGGCCTCTCTGTCTCGGCTGCGAGGTGGCCGGTCTGCCATGTCATGTGCTGGTGATGTAGGTGCTTCCTCCCTGATCGGGGTAGCGGCCTGCGCTTCGGGTAACTCTTGGAGGGGCGTTCGAGTTCATACTCTTCGGCCGCAAGGACTTCAGTCCATCTGTCAGCTAGCAAATCTTGGGCACCTCTAAGCTGTTGCTGTTTTTCTTGAGGCTGCTTGCCGTGGCTAAAAGCCTTCGTTTAAAACGCTCTTGTTCGGCGGGGTCTGATGGTATGACGAATTCGTCATCATTGAGGCTTGCCTCGTCTTCGGAGGGAGGCGTATCGTTATCATCCTCGACCTCTCGGTCCGCCGCTCTCTCATGAGGGCTGGCTTCTCCATCTTCCTATGCCGAATCTTGCTGAGGTGGGTGTTCTTTGGTGCTATCCGGGGTAGTATTATCTCCCGTGCCGGAATCACCGTTTTTGCTTTGGCGGGATTTAGAGCGGCGCCGCTGACGCCTGCGCTTTGGCTGTTTCTTGGGGGCGTCATCCCCCACTGTTCCATCGCCATCTCCATCTTTTGGAGTATCCACTATATATATGTCATATGACGAGGTGGCCTTCCAACACCCTACAAGTGCTGGTTCCTGTTCGTCTCCTACATCGTTGTCCATGCCGTCGATGTCTTCGGAGCTGAAGTCAAGCATGTCGGTTAGATCGTCGACAGTGGCGACAAAGTGGGTGGTGGGTGGGCTTTGAATTTCCTCATCGTCTATATCCCACCCTCGCTGACCGTAGTCCGGCCAGGGCTCTCCTGATAAAGAGAGAGACTTAAGAGAATTCAGGATGTCGCCAAAAGGCGAATGCTGAAAGATGTCTGCGGCGGTGAACTCCATTATCGGGGCCCAATCGGATTCGATTGGCAGGGGCACGGGGGGTTCGGAGTCCGGGGAGGAGTCCGGATCCTCGGAGTCATGGGTCGTGCAGAGTGCGGGGCTAGCGTTCGGCTCGATCGCTTTCGAGATCGCAGCCCCCGAGGTGACGTCCAACCGCTCATCCTCGATTGGCGCAATAGGCTCCGAGTTAGGGGTCGGAACCGATGCATGTGCGGCCTCCAGGACACTGTCCGGCGGCAGAGCTAGATCATGCCCCTCGAGATAGTGCGGCGCGCTTGGCCGTGGCTCGAGCCCGTCGAAGATCAAGTCTCCGCGGATGTCAGCCGTGTAGTTTAAGCTTCCAAACCTGACTTGATGGCCAGGGGCGTAGCTTTCGATTTGCTCCAGGTGGCCGAGCGAATTGGCCTGCAGAGCGAAGCCGCTAAAGACGAAGATCTGTCCGGGGAGCAAAGTCTCACCCTGGACCGCATCGTTGTTGATGATCAAAGGAGCCATCGGGCCTAAAGGCGACGACACAGAGGAACTCTCAATGAAAGCACCAATGTCGGTGTCAAAACCGGCGGATCTCGGGTAGGGGGTCCCGAACTGTGCGTCTAGGAGGGATGGTAATACGAGGCAGGGAACACGATGTTTTACCCAGGTTCGGGCCCTCTTGATGGAGGTAAAACCCTACGTCCTGCTTGATTAATATTGATGATATGGGTAGTACAAGAGTAGATATACCACGAGATCAAGGAGGCTAAACCCTAGAAGCTAGCCTATGGTATGATTGTTGTATATGGAGTTGATTCCCTACGGACTACAACCCTCCGGTTTATATAGACACCGGATAGGGTCAGGGTTACATAGAGTCGGTTACAATGGTAGGAGATCTTGAATATCCGCATCACCAAGCTTGCCTTCCATGCCAAGGAAAGTCCCATCCGGACACGGGACGAAGTCTTCAATCTTGTATCTTCATAGTCCAGGAGTCCGGCTGAAGGTATAGTCCGGCTACCCGAACACCCCTTAATCCAGGACTCCCTCAGTGCCAGTGCGAGATGGAGAAGGATCAGTAGATGCTTGCCGGGAGGCATGCTGCACCAAAGATCATTTGCAATATCTCCTTAGTATGATGCAACTGAAATGTGAATACTAGTAACTAATGACCATTCAAATGAAACTAACCGTGTCCGCTATAGCAATCTGGGGCATCGGCGGAGGGGTTTGACGTTTTTCTCGTGCACGGACTGCATGTTTTGTTTTCACGAGCCAGTCATATTAGTTAGTAATGAAACAAACATTACGTGCAAGATTTGACTAATATGCAGGAGAAACTTACCACGAGGAGCTCGTATAGGGTCCGGTGAGATGCGTCGTTCCGGTTCCTCTCTGCCTCCTACAGACTAGCTGTCCTCTCCTCCAGCTCGATCTCCCTCTGCTTAGCCTGCCTGTTTGCCTCCACCAGAAGCTCTTGGGCCCTAGCCTCGATGGCGAGCTCCACTGGCCGTGGTCGAGGCAGTATCTCAGGAAGAGACCTCTCATGGCGCTTCTTGATCTTTGGGAGACTTCTAGTAGTACGTATCAGTCCATCCCCAATGGCTACCGAGCCATGTTTCCTCCCCTCACCAGATAGCATCACGAGCTCTGGATCAAAAGGACTCTGGCTCGGGTTGAAGTCATCCCCTTTCGTTGTCTTCCCAAAGTCTCTGTACCTCAGAGCTTGTTGTGGGAGGAGATGTTGGTGAAGCTCTCTGGATGATCGAGGGCATCCCCAGAGAATGCCTTGGCCTTCTTGAACGGGGCAGTATGGGCCATGGCATAGAGGTTCTACAATGATGGAACGTCCTTCTTGTTGTGTTTCGCCTAAAAGAGAGGAACAACATATTAGTTAAGGGCTCAAGCTAGCATGGAGAATGAAATTGCATGAATCATTAAGCGCTCAAACCACATACCCAGTGATCCCCGTACTCAAACAGGTTGGAGCTCCCTTGATGGTGTGGCACACCTCGCATTTGGGCACGCTTATCCCTGGACTTTTTGTGTTTGGCTAGCCATTGGGGAGAGCACCACTCATCCACCAAAGCCTCCCAATAGTCCATCCTGTCCGTACACCATCTCGGGGGCACCTAAGTTTGGCAAAGAGAAATTTCAGCTCTACGCCTACGAATGAAATCAAGGAAACTAAGTACAAGGCCTTAAGAATAGGTAATTACCTTCATGTACTTCTCCTTACTCAGATACTTGCCGCAGGACTTCTTATTTGCCCTCATAATGTTAGTAGAGGCGTAGTAGTCTCGAACAGCCTGCACCCTAGCCTCGTGCCGCAAGTTCTGAAGTAGGCGCTTCCACTCGGCTTCGAGAACCCTAGCCGCTTCTTCCCCGTGTTCCTCAGAACACCTATAGAAGGTCTGCAATCGTACAAGACAACACTGATTAGTATAATCACCAGGTAATGTTGATTTTTAATTCTGTAAAGGAGAAAGTACACAAAACCGCCGCCTCACAATGTCGGCCACTGTCTCGCAGAAGACACCGTCGATCCTCTCCTCCAGCGGGGCCCGTGCAACCACATACAGCTCCCAGCTTAGTGCTAGTTGTGGAACCTGACCCTCATCGGGCAACATGACCCACCCCGGGAAGTGGTGCCGGCAAAGTACACCAAGGACCTGGTTGGGCCTGAAGACACCATCGGTGTATATCCAACCCCTGCAGTATGCGGCATATATCCAACCCCTGCAGTATGACAAGGCCAACACATTAGATATTAATTTGAATAAACACGAAGGAAAAAGGTTAAAAAAGAGTAAATGCACTTACTTCTCCCCGTTAGGCTCAATGAACCACCTCTGATCACGGGTCGCCGGCACGGCCGGGAGCTTCGTACCACCATGCTGGTAGACCTTCTTGCCCTGCTCAACCAGCTCTCCCTCGCTAAGACTATCGTCAGACCAGGTCTCCTCGCCATCAGCATGGCCACTAGTCTTCGAAGTCACGTGGGACGAAGACTCCGGGTCTGGAGTCTCGTGGGACAAAGACTCTGGGGCCCGAGTCTCCTGGGACGAAGACTCTGGGGCCTGAGGCTCGTCGGCCCGAGGCTTGTGGACCGGAGTCTGAGACGGGTCCAAGTCTGACGAGTCCACCTAAGACGGAGCACTCCGGTGGTTCGGAGAAACAGCTGGGGTGGCGGCGAGGAAGGCGTAACAGGCTTCCTACCTCTCCTGCCACCATGTCCACCTCTAGCTCCACCCCTCTTCGTCTTCCCCCGACATGTCCCGGCCGAAGAAGCTCCCGCCGGTGTCGTCATGCTGTCTGCGAGAGCTCTCCGAAGTTGCTGGGGTGCAATATAGCCACCCCTCCCAGCATGCACCAAGGACGGAAGCTCGGAGCGCTCTCGACCCATGTCCACCATCTGTCAACACCTGCAATGACAAAGATTAAATGAAATTAGTACAACATACACATAATAAAAAAATTGGTGGGTGAAAACAACACCTAAAAAAATTAACTAACTAACTAAGTAATTAACCTAAAAAATAACTAATTAACTAATTAAAGGCTTTTCCTTAAGGCCAGAAATTGTCTTTAATAGGTTAAAATTATTTTAGTGTTTCAAAAATATTTGAGAAAAATTAGGGAAGCTCATTGGACATATATTGTCCATATATAAGAGTTTCAACACACGGTCATGTTCAAAATATTGGTCAAATCCATCAAAAACCCTATATGCAAAATTCTACCTTCCCTAGTTGCTACCTGTCCATGCCCATGGTCAAATAATTCTAGAAACCATTAGCCAACTAATTGACAAATGATGAATAAACCTGCCTTTTCTTTTTCTTTTCTGATTTTCAAGAAACAAAAGAAAAGGGATGCATATGCATATGCATCCTAATCCTAATCATTTACATGGTTGTTTTCTAGGAGTAGTAATTAGTAAAACTAAAACTAGAACTGGTTAACAGAATTAACCTAACTAACCTACAAACTAATTAATCTAACTAACATAGTCTAAAGATCAAAGCAAAAGTGTCCAGATAACAACAAAGATCTTTTTGTATTCTCTTCATAGAGAAAGATTTTAAACCAAGAATTAACAACAAAGATCAAAACAAATAAACAATTTATGAACATTTGTGTCTAGATAACAGAAATATCACCAAAAAAACACAAACATAAAAAAAGTTGGATATGTTGACGGACACATCACTCTGAGTGATTATATAGATATCATTAATGTATGAATCAGGCCACTACTTTTTAACATCACAAGTCATCACCGGGATCTATAGACAACAATCTCCTATTAGGAAAAAAATCAACTACAAACGTTACACAGATTCCAAAGTTTAAATAAGAATATTTAAAGAGTTTCATAACGAACGGTTGAGCGGTCAGACACTACTTTCTAGGAAAATAGGATTATGCTTATGATCAAATAAGTAGCAGTAAGCAACTCTAGATCCACCAAAAGGATAGCCCATTTGAAAAATTCTAGCCCGATTAACATTTCGCCATAAAATTCAGTCTCCAAAATTACAGCATAGCCAATGTGGACATCAGAATTACAGATTGTCACAGCATAAGTTCATAAGTACTCAGAAAATTACGCTAAGATGTTCAATTTGTCCTCAGAATTGTAGAATGACAGCATGGACGCACATCGACCAATCAGTCTCTAAAGATGGTATGATTAACAGTTTTTTCATCACCGGACAAACAGAAACACAAACTCAAACAAACAAGTCAACAAAACAGAACTTAAATTACTACAGAAAACAAAATCTGACAAAAGAAGACATGAGAGGAATGACAATAACCTAGTCTAAAGATAACTAACATAACTAACCTAGAAAATCAAACTAACCTAACTAACAGTACTGACTAACCTAATTAGCAGCAGTAGAAAAAAAGAAACTGACAATAAACCTAATTACTAGCAGTAAAAAAAGAAAGAAAAACAGGGGGAGCTCATCGGAGTGGGTCGGCGGGGCACCGGGGCGGTGGGGTGTCGGGGCGACTAGGGCGTCGGGACGGCGGGGCGCCTGGTTGTCGAGGTGGCGGGGCA